>NC_138747.1:22648253-22933253 GCF_965113295.1 Leuciscus leuciscus | reverse complement strand
TGCACAAAGATAGAGATTGAAACAATCTCATGACAGAAAAATATGTTTACAAGATTTTAAATGACAGATTGTGGGGAACTGATGTGATTTGAAAAACCACAGGCAAGGTGAATGATGATTCAATGTAAACCTTAGAGTAGGGGTCAGGAAAGTTGAACTCGTTTAAACAGTGTTCTCTTGTGTCTAAAAGACTTCTGACGGTGAGGGATCCATAAGCACTAGAGATGAGAGGAGAGGCAAGCTACATTAGAAGAGAGAAACACTCATCCAGCAACACTCAAGCACACACACACACACTACAAGACTGTAACTCATAAAACATCCTAATTGCTACTAAGATCTTGTTGAATATTAAGCCACAAATACAGTCAAGCTGAAGAATGAACCCGTGATGAGCCAAAGCAGAGGCTTTAGGTTCATGATGCTCTTACAAAGGCTGGTGCCGAAGAGTCTGGAGTTTGTGACGGTATTTCTGCCGAAACTTTTCTGCCCTCTCCACAGCCTCTGGTTGGTCTTTCTGGCTAGCCACAGCTCGCTTCACCACCTGTTCAAAAAAACAAGATGAAGTCATGAACATGTGGATTCAAGTTTGGCTGTGGGATATAATATATTACAAGCTATGAAATTTACTGACAAATAATATATAATCAATATAATATATCTAGAGTAGGGGGGTGCGATATGACAATTTTTGATTGTGAACAATTAAAACGTCTCTACGATCTGCTTTTGAAGAAATCTCGTAATATCGTGCTGTAGTGCATTCTATCAGTTGCATTTCTGGCGCCTCCATCCCAACATACTGTACAATGCCATAAAATAAATAAAACGACAGAAACGGTGGATTTTTAGGTGGAACAGTGATATTTTTACTATTGCTGATTGAGACGAATGAAGAGCGCTTCTCTCTAGCGTGCTCGGGCACGCTATCAGTTGGTATAAAACTGGTTACTGCTGGAAAAGGGAACTTCAGGGCATTTTGCAAAAAGTTAATTCGTAGTCGAGTGGTAGAGCATAGGCCACCAATGTCAATGACATGGGGTCAAATCCTGAACAAACACAGGCTACTGTTCGTTTGTTTTTTGATTAATGCAGAGATTGTGTCTCCTGCAGTTCTAAAACACATTAAATAATTATAAACCAAAATGTTTTGTGCTTACATGTATAGGCAATACAATTACCATTCATTTCCATTTTACACTAAGCAACAAAAAAAAAAAATATATATATATATATACACACAACGGTATGAATGAATTCACATTTGTAGAATTCCAAACAGAATATCAACAAACATCAGTTCTGAAAAGAACTGGGGTTCGCAATCCAGAGAGTGTTTGTAGAAACACGGTTGTAAGGATCTCAGCATCCCTGACTGTGGAATTGAATTATCAAGTTGAAAATATTGTTCATGGCAACAAGGAACATGAGTGTGAAGTTCCACTTCGTTTTGCTTGGAAAAAGCTGGCATAGTAAAACGAAGCAGCTAAATCATCAAGCAAAAGCATCTGATTCTTCAATCAATGAAGGAATTAAATCATTTACATAGTCATAGTATTTTTGTTATAAATGTTTATTAAAGGTACAATATGTAAGAATTTTGCATTAAAATATCCCAAAATCTCAAGGCCAGTGTTATATATTTTGTTAAGTTGATTACTTACAATATCCCAAATGTTTCCAACTATTTTTAAATCGTGAGAAAATTGCGATTTTAACCAAGGAAACGGGGCGTTAGAGCAGGGGGGAGCTGGGAGTCGCCAGTCAATTGCGTCATATCCGCGTCACCCTCGGTTTCCGCTCGTACTGCGTGGAGTCCTGGACAAATGCGGAAGTTGTAGTTGTAGCGTCTATCAAGCTACAAACGTTAGCTTGTTTCGTGCTGTCGTTATGGAACACAATTATTCTTTACCGATTGCAGCTGGTTCTGTCGACAAAGCATGCTTAATTTTATATTTTCCAAATGTAGCATTCGGTAATAGTTATGTTTATGTAAGGAAAGTATTATTGCTTTAGATTTGTGTTTAGTTTATTGACATTGTTTATCACGTCTGGTGTTTATGGCCATGTAAATAAACATAGCATGTGTTATACATAAAGATTAATCAGTATTTTGGCAAATGATGTGGGCATGTTCGAATGTACTTTTACAACAATTGTTTAGAACACGTAAAACTGCGCAGCGTTATCACAACAATGAATTCAACAAATACAGTAACATCTATGAAGTATTAAACCTTACTTTTCTTGCGGTTAATTCATTTTAATGAAATAAAAGTGTGATGAGGTTTAAGAGTCAGGAAGGAAGAAGACGCGTCGTCGTGACTGGGACTCGTACTTTATTAAAATAAAGCAAAACAAACAAAAGCCGCGCACAACGCGCATTCAATGTGGCAACCGCGACGGCACAAAACAGTTCAAAAATGAGAGCTCGGATCCACCGGTTCTCTTTCTCTGCGTCCAATTTTCTCTCCAGTCTCTCTCTCGTTCCAGCGCGGCTTATAAGCGGTCTCTCCACGCCGATCACTGCAATAAGACACAGGTGCATTTGCACTTGACCTACTTGCTCGTCTCTTTTCTCTCCCATCACAGACCGCGCTGAACCACGCCAGCCTCGCCACTAAAAGCATGTCATTAAACGCAACATTTATAAAAACAGAACTTAGCCTCATCCATGAACATGATTTTTCGATTCCCGTCTGACTGATTTACATCCACGGTGGAGTTTAAAACGACAGTTCCCATCATTCCACGCTCCTTCACATCGTCATCAAGCTACGCCGTTGTTGTTGTTTGGAATGTAGCGCCCTCTAGCGGCAAAAATTCTTGCATATTGTACCTTTAATTGTTCAATATTTCAATCTTTGAATGATTTCATTTTTTATTTTATTTATTTGACCTTTATTTAACCAGGAAAATCCTGGCCAGGAGTGTCCTGGCCAAGAATGGACAGCAGTTACAAACACAAACTTACAGATCAAAACAACAAATATAAAATTAAAACACTTAAAAACAATTGAACATCACTGAGTCTTCTTCTAGTGACCGAATAATAGATTTAAAATGTTCCATAGGCACCAGAGTTTGTAATTTCAATTTCGATTGGAGTAGATTCCATTCAAATGGAGCTGCATACATAAAAGCCCCTTTTCCCAGTTCAGTTCTTACAAATGAAACAGAAAGAGTAAAACAGTTTTCAGGCCGGAGGGAATATTTCCCAACACTTTTCTTTTAAATTAGACAACCTAGATACAAAGGCAACAACCCTGGAATAGTTTTATAAATAATTAGGTAATAGTGAATTTTCCTTCTAATGGACAGAGAGGGCCAGGCTACTTATACAATATACAATGATGAGTTAAAGGTTTACAA
The DNA here is from genome assembly GCF_965113295.1 of Leuciscus leuciscus. Taxonomy (NCBI): domain Eukaryota; kingdom Metazoa; phylum Chordata; class Actinopteri; order Cypriniformes; family Leuciscidae; genus Leuciscus; species Leuciscus leuciscus. Next base: position 22,929,881 of record NC_138747.1, on the reverse strand, counting down.
TCTGATATAAATCTTAAAGCGCTATGATAAACGGCATCCAAAGAGGAGAGAAGATGAGATGAAATTGATACACCACATCACCGTAATCAAGTACAGGCAAAAAAGTAGCAGAAACTAACCTCTTTCTTACATTAAATGAAAAACAAAACTTGTTTCTAAAATAAAACCGAAGCTTTATTTTTTATTTAATTGAGTTATGTGAGAGCCAAAAGATAATGTATCATCAATAATGATGCCAAGATATTTATACTCTTTTACTAACTCAATCACATTACCTCGTAAAGTTTGGAGAGGAATAAGAGAGTCTACTACCTTTTTCGAGCTTGAAAATAACATAATTTTGGCTTTATCTACATTCAGAACAAGTTTTAGTGTATGAACCCGTTACTGAATGACATCAAAAGCCACTTTGAAGCTTAAGCAAGGCTTGCTGTTTAGAAGGTGCACCACAATACATGACAGTATCATCTGCACAAAAGTGAAAATTAGCATCCTGAATATCATAATCAAGACTGTTTATGTAAATAAAAGAGGCCCCAAAACAGATCCATGAGGAACACCTTTAACAATCTCCAATAGTCCTGAATTTTTACCTTCAGCCTGAAGGTAAATTGCTTTATTAATGTTAGCCTAATGTTTAGAATAGCGATTTAAAGGGCACCTATTATGCAAAATTCACTTTTACATGGTGTTTGAACATAAATGTGTGTTGGCAGTGTGTGTACACAACCACCCTATAATGATAAAAATCCACCCAGTGCTTTTTTTAAATCCCCATAAATCATAAGCACTGTCTCAGAACAAGCCGTTCTCAGATTCGGGGCAATGTGACGTCACTTTGCACAGGCCCCGCCCACGACTGTTGATTGACACTGCAGTTTGAGCATAGACCCGCCCTGAGTGAGCTGGACACAGTCCGCCATTGTTTCGACGCTGGAGCAACTGTAGACAAGAATGTCTCCTAAGCGATTGCGGTGTTTTGTTGTTGGATGTAAGAATGAATATAGCAGTCTTCATTTACTCTTGTTACTAGAGGATGGATCAGTACAAACTGTTCGTGATCAAGCTTACAGTCTCCGGAGCGACTGGCCACGGCCGAAATGAAAGTGGGATAAATAAAGTCGTGCACTTTATGACAGCTCATCGAGTCGTTGTACGGATATAAAGTTTACCAGTTTATTAAGCACCCTCTAAGAACTTGTGTATATATTGGTTTACTGTTGGTCGGTTGTAACAAGTGTTTTGTGTACTTCGCTGTGTATGTTGATGATAATGAAAGGGAGAGAGAGAGAGTTTATGGATAAGACTTTAATGCGCACTGTGTTTTTTAGCTCTTACAGTGATTTTCTGGAGTAAAACTAACACTTCATCTTTTGTGTGATGTACAATAAACTTCATTGAACTCCTCAGTATATTTTGGTCATCATTCGGACTGTTTTTTTTTACAGCAGGCTTGTATTAATAGTGGATAAAAGCAGATGACAAATTAGTTATAACCGTAATTAAACTAAACTATACTGGCTCTGTGGGCATTATTGTCCGACTCCGGGTCGAAATGAACACCGCTACTGAGAGTTTCTGTTTTGATATTATCAGATGAGATTGTCCTGGCTCTGAGCGCAAGCTCGTGAGGCTCTGCCCTTTGGGCGGCAGCAGCAGCTCATTTACATTTAAAGGGATACACACTAAAACGGTGCGTTTTTCTGAGCCCCCAAAAATGACAATTTAAACATGCTGTAAAAAATTATCTGTTTGGTATTTTGAGCTAAAACTTCACATACACACTCTGGGGACATCAGAGACTTATTTTACATCTTGTGAAAAGGGGCATAATAGGTGCCCTTTAAGTCTGAATTGTTCTGGTGCGACTTCACTTTGTTTTTAGTAGCCAGCCTCAGACGCTGAATCACAGATATGGGGGTTGGGAGGGACAGTTCAGTAGCTTCACAGTGGGGGTGCATGACAATATAAATGTGTCTTTCATTCGTAGAGTGTCGATTGCCCTGAAACGAATGCGAGTGGAGAAGGAGATATAAAGAGCTCTTTTATTTGATTTGTATTTTATTATTTGTATTCTTATTTTTATTGCAACGTGAATTCAACAAAGCATTCAGGTCCTTTTAATGAAAAAAGGCTAAATAATTTACAGTTCGTTTTTTTTTTTTTTTTTTTGTGTGGATGACACACAGCGAAAAATGTGCTTTTCTTTCTTCCCTGAAACGTTTAATTTTATTACCTATACAAGAGAGACCTGCCGTGTATCATCTAGGGAGACAAAGAAACTTGCTGAAAGAAATCCAGTGTGTCTGCTAGAGAGAGGCAAATAAATATTTCTGTTCTTAATTTATGCTGTCGGGCAATTTCAATAATTTATTGCTGTTGGCCAACATCGGTTAAGAGCAAATATTTAAAATGTTGTAGTCATTAAGTATCAATTAAAAATAAACAGCTTACTAGACCTACTAATAAAAATGGCAGATAATGAAAAAGCTTCGAAAGTTGTTTCAAATCAATAAATGTACATTTAAAAAAATGTATTATTGACAAATATTAAACTAGAGACAAAATTATGATGTTGGTTTGAAAAGCCTGATCCTCGGACACAAACTCCGGATCACCTGTGGCACAGCTGTGGTACATGTCGATATGCTACCCACAAGGCTATTGCCTTAATACACTCATGCAAAAGCCTAATTCATGTAGCCTATTATAAAACTGTGCTATCACTCCTAATCAGAGGTGGGTACATGTACTTTTAAGAGTAGATTTAAAACTGGGAACTTTTACTTTAAAGGTGCTGTATGTAACTTTTTCACTTTACTAAAGCATAAAAATACCATAATATGTATGCAGATATTTAGTTCACATACTCGTTTCTCTGAAAAACACTTCTACAGCCAGTTATTTTACTTTGAAATGTGCGTTCCGTGTTGGAATGTCTGTTTTTGTTTTGATCTGTGTGATCTTACCCACTGCCAGTTCACCCAATAGTATTTCGTCACCCCGGGATGCCAGTTGGCAGGAAACACAGCGTATTGCATCCAGCAAACAAACTGGGGCAGAGATTGCAGATTCTACCCAACCTAAAAAGCCACGGTATCCATCTAAAAATCTCTATGAACGAGAGCATATTAAAACGTGGATAAATCAACTTAAGTCTTAATGTTAAGAAATACGTATAGTTATTCCAAGCTTTTTTCTGGGGCATGAGCGATGCGCCATTCACAAATGAATCACTCTTTTGAGTCGATTCTGTTCAAAGACTTGATCAAACAAGTTGGCAAAAATGACTGAATTGGTTTGCGAATCAGTTTGAATTGATTGTTCAGTTCCCTGCACACACTGAATCGCCTGAAGTGGTTTCTCACTCAGAGTCGTAACAGGAAATGTATTAAATAGGCAAAAGTGGAAAATGATCCAAAAAAAAAGAAAATTCATGACACTTTTTATATCATCTGGAATTTTTTTTAAATATTTAATGTAGTTTGGATTTTATGAGTTGTATCTTCCAGGATAAATTGCCCTATTAAGCCCTATTCGCACGGGATTAGTATTTAGGGACCTCCGGTAATTTGTAATAATCGCAGAGGTCGTCTGTGATTTTTATCCCGTGCGAATCTGCCATGTCTGTAAAAATGTCTGTAAAAATTCCCCCGAAAATGACCTACCTCTGATAATACCAGTCCCGTGCGAATCCCGATGTCTGTGATTTGGGCTGTTTTTCTGTGAGCCTATCGTTTCCTAAAGAACGTAATAACCATTATGGGCCGTTTAACAGTCCATTTTACGTCTGTATTAAAACTATATTAACAATAAAATCTCTCGATATGCTCTACTCCACTCGCTATGTTTTTCTCCAATAAAAACTATGAAGTGCTGCAAAAGAGAAAACAAACTACAGTAAAGACGTGATCTGGAAGCTCAACTCGGACCGTTGTCATGGAAACGTCAAATTAAGTATTTTGGCGCAACATGGAAGCTCTTTTGGAAAGTTTGGACGCTTTTTGTGGTAGTGTAATTTAGTAGTCTGTATCGTGGAGCATTTTTTGTCTCACACGGCCTCTTAAGACGTCCATCCTGTAAGTATCTCAAGAAAATCAAAGTGTGAAAGAGTAAAAATGATATAAAATGAAATAAACCAAATAAAATGAATAGAAAAACAAGCCTATCGCGACGTTTCGGTATTTATAATACCTTCTTCAGGCAGGCTTGTTGTAAATATGGACAAAGAATAAAAGAAAAAGAAGATATTATATATTTATACAATAATATCATATTCTATAATATATATCATATATTTCTCTAATAAATTGGTTTTAAATAAGTTCTTTTTTTGAATTGCAATACTGCAGCGCGATCTTCGTTTCAGCACGTTCAGCTAGTGAAGTGTGAATGGGTGGGCGCACGCTGTAAAGTCCGTAAACTCGAGGGAATTACGAACATTTATTTGCCCGTGTGAATGAGCCACCAAAAACAGACGTCAGGGGGTAATTTCTTAATTACAGAGGTCCAGGGGTAATACTAATCCCGTGCGAATAGGGCTTTAGGGTATAAAAAAGGCCAAAGTCATCAATAATCCTATAATTTATTTTATGCAAAAAATACATAATGTACAAAATATACAAAATATACTAAAATTCAGTCATACACATTTCTTGTATTTTTTCACTTCTGAACTATCTTCAACTATAGCCTACTTTCTACAAAGTCAGGATGTCCAGCACCATGGGCGGACATGTTGGCTTTAGGTCAAACTGACAAAACGAGCACAGAAAATATGAACAAAGTCATTTGACCTACATACTCCAAACAGACTAAACTATGATAATGATAACAGAATTTGGATGGAAAATTATTTATCATGCCTCCTACAAGAGACTAAAGAGTATGTAATTAGTAAGAATTGCGCAGTGGTGGCAACCTGTTCATCTTGAAAACAAATTTATTTTGCTTAGACAGTTAGTTTACACGTGCAGAAATATATATTTGATTACATTTTGGAGGACAGACAGAAGAAGATCTGCCACTGTGCATTTAATCATTGTTTGTGTTCAGATATTCAGTAGCGGTTATGATTGAGAGCACATGTGAAGAGTTTTCACTGTCAGTGGTTCCAGCTGTGTTTTGATACCGTTCAAACAACACAAAAAAAGAGTCGGGACAACAGTGTTCTTTTGGTTTACTGCACAATATGAATTACTAAACTCTGTGAACACAGATCTTTTGGACAATGAACTTGCCAACCAAAAACTAACCCAGAGTTAATCTCTAGAGTTGCCAAACAGTGCTTATTCCTGAGTTTACATACAGCTCAATACACTACAGTTCCCTTTACATGCCCCCTTCATGTTTGCCGGAGTGATGAGAGAGTAAGTAGACTGTCCTCACTCAATGGCTGGCTGTCTAAGTGGTGTCTGCAAAATAATATAGGGTTCATAGACAATTGGAAAAGTTTTTGGGGCAGACCTGACCTGTTGAAAAGAGATGATATTCATCCCTCCTGGAATGGTGCGGCTCTTCTGTCTAGTAATATGGCACACAGTCTCAGAGTTGATCCTTGACTATGTAATTCTGGGGCCCAGGTCAGGAAGCAGACAGACATGCTAAACAGACCGTCTGCTAGCTGTCTAATGTCACAGAGGTCAGATAAATCCCATCACACAGAGACTCTTTCACCTAGATATCATCATATAGAGACTGTGTCGGTTCCCCAAACTAGGAAATGCAAAAAACTCCCAAACCCACTTTTACCTTAAGGGTAAAAATTTAATTGATGTTCAACAAATAAAAAATAGATCTAATAGAGATGAAGCTCTGGTTGCTGAATAATCAATCCCTTACTTCAAAATTGTTAATGATATGATTACAGATTATAGATGTTTGACGGAAACCTGGCAAAAACCAGACGATTAAATTACTTTAAATGAGTCCACCCCCCAAGATTACTGTTATAAAAACAAGCCATGTCTGAAAGGAAAAGGGGGAGGTGTTGCTGTAATTCATAGTAATATCTTCAGAATTACTGAGAAGTCTACTTTCAAATATAATTCTTTTTAAGTGTTGGTGCTTAATGTAACACTATCTAGTGTAAATGATAAATCCCCATTGGCATTTGTGCTAGCTACTGTATACAGGCCACCAGGGCCCCATACAAACTTTATCAAAGAATTTGCAGATTTTTTTTTATCGGAGTTAGTACTGAAAGTGAAAGTGAAAGTGAAAGTGAAAGTGACACGTGACGGCCAAGTATGGTAACCCATACTTGGAATTTGACCTCTGCATTTAACCCATCCAAGTTAATGCACACACATTAGGAGCAGAGTAGTGAGTAGTTAACACACACACACTGCAAACGTGGATACACACACCCAGAGCAGCGGGCAGCCTTTGTGTGGCGCCCGGGGAGCGATTAGGGGTTAGGTGCCTTGCTCAAGGGCACCTCAGTCATTTCCCACCGGCTCTGGTTCAACTCCCTAACCACTAGACCATGACTGCCCTAGTGATAAAGTCCTAATTTTTGGTGATTTTAATATACAGTGAGGAAAATAAGTATTTGAACACCCTGCTATTTTGCAAGTTCTCCCACTTGGAAATCATGGAGGGGTCTGAAATAGTCATCGTAGGTGCATGTCCACTGTGAGAGACATAATAAAAAATAAAAAAAATCCAGGAATCACAATATATGATTTTTTAACTATTTATTTGTATGATACAGCTGCAAATAAGTATTTGAACACCTGCCTATCAGCTAGAATTCTGACCCTCAAAGACCTGTTAGTCTGCCTTTAAAATGTCCACCTCCACTCCATTTATTATCCTAAATTAGATGCACCTGTTTGAGGTCGTTAGCTGCATAAAGACACCTGTCCACCCCATACAATCAGTAAGAATCCAACTACTAACATGGCCAAGACCAAAGAGCTGTCCAAAGACACTAGAGACAAAATTGTACACCTCCACAAGGCTGGAAAGGGCTACGGGGAAATTGCCAAGCAGCTTGGTGAAAAAAGGTCCACTGTTGGAGCAATCATTAGAAAATGGAAGAAGCTAAACATGACTGTCAATCTCCCTCGGACTGGGGCTCCATGCAAGATCTCACCTCGTGGGGTCTCAATGATCCTAAGAAAGGTGAGAAATCAGCCCAGAACTACACGGGAGGAGCTGGTCAATGACCTGAAAAGAGCTGGGACCACCGTTTCCAAGGTTACTGTTGGTAATCTTGGAACCAAGATGGCGGCGCGAGTACATCGCGAGGCTCGCGGTCTCTCCAGATTCTGCAATTTAGCAGTATTTTTCTTGCTCATTTCGGGTCTGTTCGTGCAGAACAGTTGTGCCTTAACATCGTACACCCAAGGTGAGCTTTTGGATATTGGTTTGCGAATTTCCGACAGTTTTATGGACAACCTTCGACTCCTTCCTGAGATCGCCAAAACACCCGAGGCTATGCACTCTGCCCGGCCGGGCGGAAGTGCTCGCAGGCGGCGTCGAGATCGTAAACAAAGGCGGGGGAAGCGCGGAGGACTAAGAGCTAAGCTAAAGCTAACACCACACCGGCTCTCTTTACCCAGCATTTTCCTTGCCAATGTACGGTCGCTGTTGAACAAAATGGAGGAGATTCGACTCAACATCACATACAGCAAGAGACTTTTGAACTGTAATGTTCTAATTTTCACGGAAACATGGTTAAACAGCGGAATACCGGACAACGCTATTGAGCTAGCGGGACGCCATACATTCCGGGCGGATAGAACATTAGATGGCTCCGGTAAGACCAGAGGTGGTGGATTGTGCATTTACATTAACAAAGCTTGGTGCACAAACTCTGCTATTGTTGGGAGACATTGTTCAGCTAACCTTGAGTTTCTCATGGTTAAATGTAGACCGTTTTATCTACCGCGGGAGTTCACTTCCACTATTATAACTGCAGCCTATATTCCCCCGGATGCTGATGCCAAGTTTGCTATGAAAGAACTTCACGCAGCCATCAGTAAACAACAGACCGTTCACCCGGAAGCTGCGTTTATTGTTGCGGGTGATTTTAATCATTCAAACTTAAAGTCAGTGCTACCGAAATTTCACCAGCATGTTTCCTGTCACACCAGAGGAAACAAAACCTTAGACCATGTTTACACAAACATGGCTGGAGCTTACGTCGCGACACCCCTCCCCCACCTGGGACAGTCAGATCACCTTTCTTTGTTCCTCACCCCCAAATATGCACCTCTCATCAATCGCGTGAAGCCATCAGTGAAGACCATCAAGGTGTGGCCTGTGGGGGCAGATTCCTCACTCCAGGAAAGGTTTCTACACACAGACTGGAGTATGTTTGCTTCTCAAGCCACCAGTGGCTCTCACACGGACATTGACTGCTACACCTCCTCTGTACTGGATTATATCAATACCACCATTGACAGTGTTACAACCCAGAAGCAGATCACCACATACCCAAATCAGAAGCCATGGATGAACAGGGAAGTGCGACTCCTATTGAAGACACGCAACACTGCCTTCAGATCAGGAGATGCACAAGCCTATAGCACATCCAGAGCAAATCTGAAAAGGGGCATCAAAGAGGCCAAGCACTGCTACAAGCTTAAGATAGAGGGACACTTTTCCAACGCTGACCCTCGGCGCATGTGGCAGGGCATTCAGGCCATCAGTGACTACAAACCCTCTCACTCCACCCCCGCAGCCACTGATGTCAACTTCCTGAACGAGCTAAATGACTTTTATGCTCGCTTTGAAAGAGACAACAGAGAAACTGCCACCAAGCTCAAATCCTCAGCTGACCACCCGCCGATCACACTCTCCTCCACAGATGTCTGCAATGCACTGAGCAGGATCAGCACACACAAGGCTGCTGGACCAGACAACATCCCTGGACGCGTACTCAGGGCATGTGCGGAGCAGCTCGCTGGGGTTTTTACAGACATTTTCAACCTGTCTCTTGCCCAAGCAGCTGTACCAACATGCTTTAAATGCACTTCCATTGTGCCAGTGCCAAAACACTCCAGCCCGAAGTGCCTTAACGACTACCGCCCTGTAGCACTCACACCCATCGTAATGAAGTGCTTTGAGCGGCTGGTCCTGGCACACCTAAAAGACTCTCTTCCATCCACATTGGACTCACACCAGTTTGCCTACCGTAGCAATAGGAGCACAGAGGATGCAGTTTCCATGGCACTGCACTCTGTGCTCACACATCTGGACAATAAGAACACTTATGCACGCATGCTGTTTGTTGACTTCAGCTCAGCATTCAACACTGTCATCCCAACTAAGTTAATAGCCAAACTTGGAGACCTGGGCATCAACACCTCCATGTGCAACTGGATTTTGGACTTTTTGACCAACAGACCCCAGAATGTTCGATCAGGCTCCAACTGCTCCACGTCCATCACACTCAACACTGGTGTACCACAGGGCTGTGTGCTAAGCCCGTTTCTCTACTCCCTCTTCACCTCCGACTGCAAGCCTGTGTACGGATCTAATTCCATCGTCAAGTTTGCGGACGACACTACTGTGATTGGTCTCATCAGCAACAACGATGAGACTGCCTATAGGGAGGAGATCAAGCACCTGGCCACATGGTGCACTGAAAATAACCAGCTCCTCAACACCACCAAAACGAAGGAGCTCATCGTGGACTTCAGGAAAGTGTCAAGAGGCACACACGACACCATCCACATCAATGGAATGGCTGTTGAGCGTGTCTCCAGTTTCAAGTTCCTGGGGACCCACATCTCGGCGGACATGACCTGGACAACCAACACCTCCAGCCTGGTCAAGAAGGCTCACCAGCGCCTTTTCTTCCTGAGGACACTGAGGAAGAATCAGCTTTCCTCCACTATCCTGGTGAACTTCTATCGCTGTGCAATAGAAAGCATCCTGACCAACTGTGCTACAGTGTGGTATGGGAGCTGTTCTGTTGCAGAGCGCAAGGCACTGCAGCGGGTGGTGAAAACCGCCCAGCGCATCACTGGGACTCCACTACCTGCCATCGAGCACATCCAGAGGAAACGCTGTCTGCATCGAGCTCGCAGCATCCTTAAGGACTCCTCTCACCCAGCCCACAGACTGTTTTCTCTCCTGCCCTCCGGCAGGCGTTTCAGGTGCCTACGGACCAGGACCAGCAGACTAAAGAACAGTTTTTTCCCCAGAGCTGTCTCTTTATTAAACTCTAACCCTCATTGATCCCACTCCCCTCATATACTGATTGACTCTCCTCTCCCTCCTCACACCTGCCTCCATTTTGTTATTTGCAATACTATAATGTTCATTTGCACTGCTGACTGTTATTATAGAAACAACTGTTTACATATGCATCTTGCACTACTACCTTGACTGGAATATGCTCAATTTGCACTGCCGACTGTTTATTTACAGTACCGACTGTTTACATATACATTTGCAATACCGTACTTTAACTGTAATATGCAATTACTTCCACTGCACTTTCACTCGGATAGCTTCTGTCCAAACTTTATTTGCACTACTTTAAATCCATTGTTATACTGCTCATTTTAGCCTAACTTATACATATATCTATTTGTAAAATTCTGTTTATAGTAATAGCCATCTGTATATTATGCTCACATTCTGTTTATAGTAACACCCATCTGTATATATATTCATAGTACATATCTATCTGTAAAATTCTGTTTATAGTAACAGTCATCTGTATATTATATTCAGTACATATCTATCTGTAAAAATTCTGTTTATAGTAATAGCCATCTGTATATTATATTCAGTACATATCTATCTGTAAAAATTCTGTTTATAGTAATAGCCATCTGTATATTATATTCAGTACATATCTAGCTGTAAATTCTGTTCACAGTAATAGTTATCTGTATATTATATTCATAGGACAAATCTATCTGTAATTTTTTTGTTTATAATAGTATTCAACTCTATATTTATTCAGTACATATCCATGTTCTGCACTTATGGAACCACTGTATATCCTGCACTTGCTGCTATTGCACTTCTGGTTAGACCTAAACTGCATTTCGTTGCCTTGTACCTGTACTTGTGTAATGACAATAAAGTTGAATCTAATCTAATCTAATCTAATACACTAAGACGTCATGGTTTGAAATCATGCATGGCACGGAAGGTTCCCCTGCTTAAACCAGCACATGTCAAGGCCCGTCTTAAGTTTCCCAATGACCATTTGGATGATCCAGAGGAGACATGGGAGAAAGTCATGTGGTCAGATGAGACCAAAATAGAACTTTTTGGTCATAATTCCACTAACCGTGTTTGGAGGAAGAAGAATGATGAGTACCATCCCAAGAACACCATCCCTACTGTGAAGCATGGGGGTGGTAGCATCATGCTTTGGGGGTGTTTTTCTGCACATGGGACAGGGCGACTGCACTGTATTAAGGAGAGGATGACCGGGGCCATGTATTGCGAGATTTTGGGGAACAACCTCCTTCCCTCAGTTAGAGCATTGAAGATGGGTCGAGGCTGGGTCTTCCAAGATGACAATGACCCGAAGCACACAGCCAGGATAACCAAGGAGTGGCTCTGTAAGAAGCATATCAAGGTTCTGGCGTGGCCTAGCAAGTCTCCAGACCTTAACCCTCTGAGGTCGACAAACGCGCCCGCGCGTTTTGCTGGATTTTTTTCAGTTCAGTTCAAAAGAAATTAATTTTGCTCTGTTGACTTTGATATTACAAGCAAGTTTCATACATCAATCGATTCTGTTAAATGTGTATTATTTTTGTGTATACTCACAATAAAAACAAAGTGTTGTGCTTTTTGCCAAATAAAGAAAAATAAACGTGATGCGAGTTCTGCCTTCTCTCTGTCAGTGAAGACCATTCTGAAACGCGTCCGAAAATGAACAATAACTCAGCGAATACTGAGTCAAACAGGCATACAGACACACAGGCATGAAGCTTGAATTCTCTTCTTTAAAATGAGGTAATTTATATAAAAAACAAATATTCTTATCTTGTGAAATCTGTATTAAAAGAGCGATTCCAGTCGAGCTAATTAGAGCTCATTCAAAGGTAATGTGACTCCGCCCACGGAGAGCGCGTGCTATTCAAACACAAATTACTGAGGCAAACCTGTGAACGCCCCCATATCAGCTCGAGAAAACACAAGTTTAATCATATCATTGTAGCCTACGTGTTTACACCATCTGGCAGCGCTGTGAGGAATAATAATAACGGAAAATCTACCTCAGAGTGCGGGTATTGCAGGAGAGAGGATCCGAATATGTAGTACGTTTTTTTTCCTTCTCAAGTTAATCGCGTTTCTGTGAATGAATGAACGGCAGCCGCAGATATGCGCGCTGTTTATCACAGCTCGCAAAAAGACAGTTTAAATTTAAATTGCGTCTCTGTGTGAATGAATGATGATGTTTTAGCAAACTGTATTGCTATACTGAGATGAGTAAACTGAAAATTAACATATGCCCTAATATTTCATAAAAACAACGTTACAGTCAGGCGTTTCTGTTTGTGAATGAATGTTTCGGTTTTAGCAAACTGTATTGCTATACTGAGTAAAAATCGACTGAAATGTTGAAATAAAATGTATTTGTATAAGCAACGTATTTATATTAAATTTATATTGAAACATTTATATTTCTTATAATAAAAATGAAAGAGCTATGTTACAGACATATGAAAGACAACATTTCGTTGATTAGTTTTGGATAGATTATACATTTTTACTGTAAAATATCTGCCAACTCAAATAAGCCAATATTTGTTTGCCAATATTTGCTCATGTTAAATATAGTATGTTTTGTCAAAAATAAAGTAATCAAATAATCAATCAAATCCTTAACTTTGAAATATGTATGATAAAATGTATACTTTAGTTTTTACAAAGAAAGATTACACTTGAATTGTTGTTGTAATTGTAACATTTTTAATAAAAAAATATATTTACAAGGTAGATGTAAACAAACTATTAAAAGGTAATAAGGTAATAAGCCTTTTCTTTAAATAATTTTTATTGTGTTTTATTAGTGACAAATTTGGGGAGAGGATAAATATTCCAAAACTGAAAATACAGTCTGAGAATTAACTGCACAATTACTAGACATGTTTTCCTTGGATATTATAGGCCAAATTGCAAGCACAATATGTGGAAAAATAAAAAATAATTGAGATGCTTCCAACTGTTGCTCTTGCATTCTTGTGGCTCAGTGACTCACCTGAATGAAAGGGTCATTAAGTATGCAGGCCCCATTGTCTCCTAAGGTGTGAACCACTAAATATGCATGATCGTTGACGCCCACTCCGCATATTGCCTTTCCAAACAGAAAGTGCTTTGCAAAATTCAAATCAATGTATTGTGTTATGTGAATGATAAGGGCAGGATGATTTTCACATCATTTTGAAGAAAAAACACTAGGCAATGACATCTATTAGACAAAAGTCTTATTGGCACATATTTAGTATGTGTTTTATGGCCTTATTTCAGAAACTTTAGTTTTTAGTTTTTTCAATAACCACGCATAAACATTATTCTCTCAAAAATGCAGACATGTACATTCTTGTTGCTCACATATTATGGTAGCCCTGTTTGTGCTAAATAGTGTGTAATTTTTTTTTGCCATTAATATGTTTATAAGCAACTGAAAAAAGCACAAATGTCAGGGCATGTCAGAACATCTCAAGGACCCCAAAAACACCTTAGACCCCAGAGGGTTAACCCAATAGAGAATCTTTGGAGGGAGCTCAAACTCCGTGTTTCTCAGCGACAGCCCAGAAACCTGACTGATCTAGAGAAGATCTGTGTGGAGGAGTGGGCCAAAATCCCTCCTGCAGTGTGTGTAAACCTGGTGAAAAACTACAGGAAACGTTTGACCTCTGTAATTGCAAACAAAGGCTACTGTGCCAAATATTAACATTGATTTTCTCAGGTGTTCAAATACTTATTTGCAGCTGTATCATACAAATAAATAGTTAAAAAATCATACATTGTGATTTCTGGATATAGTTTTTTAGATTATGTCTCTCACAGTGGACTTGCACCTACGATGACAATTTCAGACCCCTCCATGATTTCTAAGTGGGAGAACTTGCAAAATAGCAGGGTGTTCAAATACTTATTTTCCTCACTGTACATGTAGATAACGAAAAAGACGCATTGGGATTGGCATTTAGAGACATTCTGAACTCTATTGGAGTTAGACAACACATGTCAGGACCCACTCATTGTCATAATCATACTTTAGATCTAAAATTGTCACATGGAATCAATGTTGATGTCGTTGAAATTCTGCAGCAGAGCGATGACATCTCAGATCGTTATCTAGTCTCGAGTATACTCCATTTAGCCAAGGTTGCAAAGCCGACTCCATGTTACAAATATGTTAGAACTATCACTTCTGCCACTAAAGATTGCTTTATTAATAATATTCCTGACTAATAATATCAGTTTCATCTCCTCAGCATCCCAGATAGCTTAAAAGAACTCGATATTGCGACAGAAACTTTTGACTCTCTTTTCCAGCACTTTAGAGACAGTTGCTCCTTTGCGCTTAAAGGAACACGCCGACTTTTTGGGACTTTAGCTTATTCACCTTATCCCCCAGAGTTAGATAAGTCCATACATACCTTTTTCATCTCCGTGCGTGCTGTAACTCTGTCTGACGCACCCACCACTAGCCTAGCTTAGCACAAAGACTGGAGGTAAACGGCTCCAGCTAGCATACTGCTCCCAATAAGTGACAAGATAACGCCAACATTTTCCTATTTACATGTTGTGATTTGTATAGTCACAGCGTGTACGAATAACATGGTCACATGAGACACAGCCATCTTCTAACCGTATACATACTGGGAACTATATTCTCAGAAGACGAAGCACTGCTACTTCTGCGGAGTGATTTACTCCAATTCTGAGCGAACTCTGCTCCTCACCACGGGGCTTCTCAGGCACTGCGAGCAAATCACACCGCCCAAGTAGCAGTGCTTCGCCTTCTGAGAATATGTGACCATGTTATTTGTACACGCTGTGACTATACAAATCACAACATGTAAATAGGAAAATGTTGGCGTTATTTTGTCACTTATTGGGAGCAGTCGGGTAAATTTTTTATTTTATTTTTTATAGATTGGGCTTTGGTCGGACTCGGGCTCATTTAGCTTTTCTCCTTTCATCGTGCCCATAATATATGTGCAGAGAGCAGGCTACTGTATGAAATATTGTTATATTGATAATATTATAAATATGCAACGCAATATGCGATCACGCGAGTAACGCGATGCGCGTGCAATGCATTAGGTGACAGTTGACCATGCAGAGCATCAGGGAGAAGTTGGAGCGTAAGGAGTTACTAAAAGTTCCCAATACTTCAGGAAAAGCTGCATTTTGAAAGAGTTTTGATTTGATTACCGAGCCTGAAGCCTTCAACAGTGGATGCTATTCTTTTTCTTCACAACGATCGCGAATAAACAGGGAATGAACCTACTCAGTTCAACAGATTTTTTTTTCTTTATTATATTTTTATTATTATTTAACGTTAGCCAGTTGGCGAAGAGTTCTTTGAAACGTTGTTCTTCAATAAATTTGCTTGACATCAAAAAAAGGTAGGCCGTAAATCTTTATTTACTGCTGGATCACATTTGGCTATATAATATTCTCTACTGCATGCTTATGCTTCTCTGTAATGGACAGTCTGTATTAATATTTGTGGGCATAATTGTCGGTGGTGGTAGTTATGTTTGAGGCCTATAATAAAATGTTACCTAGTAGCGTGTGTGTGTATGTGTGTGCGGCTTGTGTGTGCGTCTAGCAGAGACAGCGCGCATCAGAGAGCGCGCGTCAAAGAGTGCTCAAAGTGATATTGATGTTGGTCTCGGGTCGGGTTCGGGCTGAAAAATTGCAGACGTTTTCGGGCTGGGGCCGGATTAGGGCTTGAACACCACGGGCCAGGTCTCGGTTAGGGCTGGATGTTTTGCCCCGTGCAGGGCTCTAGGCAGTATGCTAGCTGAAGCCGTTTACCTCCAGTCTTTGTGCTAAGCTAGGCTAGCGGTGGGTGCGTCAGACAGAGTTACGGCACGCACGGAGATGAAAATGATATGTATTGACTTATGGGATACGGTGAATAAGCTAAAGTCCCAAAAAGTCGGCGTGTTCCTTTAAAGAAGATTAAAGAAAATAGTCCAACGCCGTGGTACAAGCACACTCTGGCCCTTAAGAGAGCAGCCAGAAAAATGGAGCGCAACTGGAAGAAAACAAAACTAGACGTTTTTCAAATTTTGTGGAGAGAGCACGATTGCGTACAGAAAGGCCTTAAAAATTGCTAGATCTGCTTATTTTTCCACTCTCTTAGAAGAAAACAAACACAACCCTAGGTATTTATTTGATACAGTGGCTAAATTAGAGCATAGCAGTAATGACTTTATGAACTTCTTTACTTAAAAGATTGATCATTTTGGAGAGAAAATTATAACAATGCAACCGTCTACTACATCAGGCAGTGCATTGTAGTGTCCCTGAGGAAAAATTCCATTCATTCGTTGCAATAGGAGAGGAAGAATTGTCTAAACTCGTTAAATCACCGAAATCAACAACATGTATGTTAGACCCTACTCCGACTAAGCTACTGAAAGAGATGCTTCCAGAGGTCATTGATCCTCTCCTTAATATCATTAATTCATCTTTGTCACTAGGATATACGAAAACTTTTAAGCTGGGTATTATTAAACCTCTTATAAAAAAAAAAAAAAAACTTGATCCAAAAGAATTAGTCAATTACAGGCCGATCTCAAATCTACCCTTTTTGTCAAAGATACTAGAGAAGGCAGTATGTTCCTTTTTAGAAAGAAATGGAATCTGCGAGGATTTCCAGTCAGGATTTAGACCGTAACATAGTACTGAGACTGCTCTCATTAGAGTTACAAATGATTTGCTCTTATCATCCGATCGTGGTTGTATCTCTCTATTAGAATACTTAGATCTTAGTGTTACTCGATCTTAGTGCTGCATTTGATACCATTGACCACAACATTCTTTTAAACAGACTTGAAAATTATGTTGGCATTAGTGGAATTGCATTAGCATGGTTTAAATCATACTTATCTGACCGTTATCAGTTTGTAGCAGTAAATGAAGAGATATCATATCAATCACTAGTTCAGTAGGGAGTACCACAAGGCTCAGTACTAGGACCGTTGCTGTTCACTCTGTGCATGCTACCCTTGGGAGATATCATTAGGAAGCATGGGATTAGTTTTCACTGTTATGCCGATGATACTCGGCTCTATATCTCTTCGCGCCCCAATAAAACTTGCCAATTCAAGAAATTAACGGAAAGCATAACTGATAAAAAATTTTGGATGACTAGTAATTTCCTACTACTTAATTCTGAAAAAACAGAGTTTCTAATGATTGGACCAAAAAACTCTGCATGTACTAACCTAGAAAACTGTCTAACAATTGATGGCTGCTCTGTCAAGTCTTCGTTGTTGGTTAGGAACCTGGGTGTGCGCTCTTTAATACCAATCTTTCATTTGAAAGCCACGTTTCTAGCATCTGTTAAACCGCATTCTTCCATCTTAAAAATATATCTAAATTACAACATATGCTTTCAATGAAAAATGCGGAACAGTTAGTTCATGCGTTCATGACCTCAAGGCTAAATTATGGTAATGCTCTTATGGGTGGTTGCCCTGCACACATAATAAACAAACTACAGCTGGTCCAAAACCAGAGGTGGGTAGTAACAAGTTACATTTACTCCGTTACATTTACTTAAGTACGTTTTAGAAAAAATTATACTTCTAGGAGTAGTTTTAAATCACTATACTTTTTACTTGAGTTGATTTGTGAAGAAGAAACTGTACTCTTACTCCGCTACATTAGGCTACAATGAGCTCGTTACTTTTCTTTTTACCTCTTTGGTATTCTACGCGTCATTGTTTTTATCCCCCCCGCGTACGCCTCATTTTAATGTTTTATTTTGACAGAGAGTGAGACTTACGCTAAAGGCTCAACCATGTGACTGTGTTTCACCAATCAAACGTAGTTGTGCAGTCTCGTCACATGACCATACTCAATCTCTGCGGCGGCCGGCAGGACGGGTTAGCTTTACAGTCATAGCAAAACAAAAATGTCACAATCAACCATCGGCAATGCAGACACAGACAAGGAGGAACAGCCCTGGCCTCATATTGAAAGCATGTTTACCTTAGTAAAAGTGCGAAACAGCAGCTACATTATGCAGTGTCTTCTGTGTCTACCAAAACAAACGGACATTTCAGCATTCAAAAACTCAACATCTAACTTGAGGAAACATGTAGCGGTAAGTTTTCTAAATTCGTTTTTTTGTTTTTGTTTTTTGCAGTGGATAGGCGAATGTTTGTCTTTTAGGTTACATATGTTTTAAACATTTCATATATATATATATATATATATATATATATATATCCTCTCACCTAAAGGATAATTAGGAACACCTGTTCAATTTCTCATTAATGCAATTATCTAATCAACCAATCATGGCAGTTGCTTCAATGCATTTAGGGGTGTGGTCCTGGTCAAGACAATCTCCTGAACTCCAAACTGAATGTCAGAATGGGAAAGAAAGGTGATTTAAGCAATTTTGAGCGTGGCATGGTTGTTGGTGCCAGACGGGCCGGTCTGAGTATTTCACAATCTGCTCAGTTACTGGGATTTTCACGCACAACCATTTCTAGGGTTTACAAAGAATGGTGTGAAAAGGGAAAAACATCCAGTATGCGGCAGTCCTGTGGGCGAAAATGCCTTGTTGATGCTAGAGGTCAGAGGAGAATGGGCCGACTGATTCAAGCTGATAGAAGAGCAACTTTGACTGAAATAACCACTCGTTACAACCGAGGTATGCAGCAAAGCATTTGTGAAGCCACAACACGCACAACCTTGAGGCGGATGGGCTATAACAGCAGAAGACCCCACCGGGTACCACTCATCTCCACTACAAATAGGAAAAAGAGGCTACAATTTGCACGAGCTCACCAAAATTGGACAGTTGAAGACTGGAAAAAAGTCTCGATTTCTGTTGAGACATTCAGATGGTAGAGTCAGAATTTGGCGTAAACAGAATGAGAACATGGATCCATCATGCCTTGTTACCACTGTGCAGGCTGGTGGTGGTGTTCCTAATAATCCTTTAGGTGAGTGTATATATATCCATCCAAATTTGATGTGATAAGTCTCTTTTAATGTCTTGATCTCCCTGTAGCCTCACAGATTTTTTATTATTGATTTTTTTTTCACAGAGGGTTCACCCCAACAAACTGTCTAAGTACACAGACTTTATAGAGAACCACAGAAAGCGCAAGTCCTCCTCTTCCAGTGATACTCCTGTGAAAAATGCAAAAATCACTGCCTTCGCTGCCCCAGGGCGGGTAACACAGCCAACGCTTGACAAGCTGGTGCTAAATTTTGTATGAGAGGCCAACCAATAATTTTCTGTGGTTGAGACGCCATCCTTCAAGACTTTGATAGAAACCTTGCAACCTCATACAGTAATGCCAAGGAAAACGTTATGCACAAGAATACAAGAAGCTGCAAAACACAAGAAGAGCATAATCATCAAAAAGCTGAGTGCTGTGAACTATGTTGCTACCACAACAGACTGCTGGTCTGCCAGACAACGTAGCTACTTAGGTGTCACCTGTCACTGGATAGACAACACCTCACTGGAGAGGCACTCCGCTGCATTGGCTTGTAGACCTGTCAAAGGCTCGCACACGTTTGACGTTGGAACGTTGGAAAAAGTTACCAGGACGACAACAGACAGTGGCTCAAACTTCCTGACAGCCTTTCAATTATATGGTGAGTAGATAGAGGAGGAAGCCACCAATGTACAAGAGGAAAGTGACTCCACCCTTGATGATGCAACAGAAGATCAGAGTGAGTCAGAGGTGGAGTATCAAGATGTGTCTGCTATTCTGGATGACAACACAGGCCTTGAGTACCAACTTCCAAGGCACCAAAAGTGTGCATGCCATCTCCTCAATCTTATGTCCACAGTTGATGCCACTGCTGCAGGAGGAGCTGCAAACGAAACCTACAAGAGGCTGTCTCGGTCTGCTTTTGCAAAATGTCATGCTCTTTGGAATAAAACCAGCAGGTCAACCATGGCTCATGAAACAGTGGAACGTGAATGCAAGCTGCAGTTTCTCCGACCCAATCAGACACAAAAATGACAAGTTATAGTGCTGCAGAGATATCAACCTGAATTAGCATGCTAAATTACTAGCCACAGCCCGACAGGTGTCATAATACCAGTTTCGGCCATGGGAGGCGGTGTGCGGGCAACATAACCACCAGCCAAACTGCGAATAACTCGCACGGCTTGTGGGCGTACTTGAACCTGATGTCACTACTACATTTCAGTTCAGGGCGGAGAGCGGAAGAATGGCTGAAGCCCTTGGCAAGAGACCCTTACCACCACCACAACAGGGTTCCAGACTGCGACCATTTTTTGAGAATGTGCGAGTTAAAATTTTATGTGGTCGCATTTGTGCGAGTGCATGGTCATGTAGGCTACTACTCAGTTAAATTCACGCATGAATTTTCCTGCATTGAACTTGTTTTAGCGCCCGCCAAAGTGAATTTTTGTCCCGCCAAAGTCTTATTTGATCGTCTTGTTTAAATGAAAGAACGAGCAGAGAGAGAGACCCGGTCGCGCGCGCGCACTCTCTCTCTTCGAAGCCAGGCGAAAGTGTAAACAAGACTTCACCGTCTCCAAACTAAGCGCTGTCTTGCTCTCTCTCCCTCGCACATATTAATCAAAATAAATCAACACGGTGCTAAAAGGTCGGAAGACCAAAGTTTCATGTGGAGCATTCGGAGATTTTTTTTTTTTTTTCTGAATTGCCGCTCGGTGTGAATTGTGCTAAATAAGTTGCCTTATCTTCTCTGAAAAGCGTTCCAGACATTCAGCTGACATAAAACAACACTTTAATTAAACGAAAAAAACTATCCAGTGATGAAATGTTTTCTGTGTTGACACAAATCTTGGATGTCCATGTCCTAACTGCTGGGATAATCAATCACACAACGTGCATATTCGCGAACTAATGTCTCCTTTGAACTGATTAATTTTAATGAATGGTTAAAACAACTGATTTTTCCAACAGTGAACTCAGGAGACGTCTGAATCGGTAAATAACTAATCATTAACACTTTACAATAAGGCTCTATTTATTACATAAATTACATAAAAAGTACAGTTTGCTTACTCAAGCTTAAGCTTTAAAATAAATAAAACCACAAGCTAAGAAGCTTGAAATGTCTTCGATGATAATGAACCCCAAATGGACGCACGAAACATAACGGAAAACATTGCAAGGTGTAATGAGACCGAATGTTTTTTGGTGACTAATGATAACTTAGCTAGAAGAGGTATTGCTAATGAAAATCAAACTTGCATTACATCCATACCAGCTGTAAATTTAAGACTGATGCATTTATTTGAGGTCACTCTGTTTCAGAGACTGCAATGTGTCAAACTGATGAGTGGCGTGAGAGCGTGTGAAAAGTGTCAATTTGCGTGTGTCTCACGGTGAATGCGTGAGAGTTGGCAGCTCTGGTTACGTTGGCACTAGCTTGGTCAACATCAGCGAATGCTGTCTGTCAAATTAATGTAATTCAAACTAACAATAAAAATGCAATATGAACAAAACAAATATGAACATATTCACTGGTAAAGGTGAAGGGGAGTAGCTTGAAGATGTCATATTTCAAAATCACTTGACATCAACCAACGTTCCTCTGGAGTCAAAACGTCCTCTATTAGGAGTTGGCTCGGCTTCGGCTATGGCTCTAGGGTCGTTGTGAAGGTAGGGGCGGAGCATAGAGACTATGCCGTTTCTCGGTTGTTACTCTAGAGTAGACCAACTCACTTTCTGGAGGTATACTGCCCCCATCTGGTATGGAATGTGGAGTATGAATTGATTTTTTGGATTTAGATTTGCTCAGCAAGTAGTCTGGCAAAGAGCTCATTCAAGCCCATTTCTAATCTGTCAAAATCGCGGCACCAATCAGAAACGTTGAGGCGGACTTTACACGATGACGATCGCTCTGATTGGTTTTAGGTCTATCCAATTGCGCCCAGAGGCATTTGAGCGACGTCCGTTGTAGGGATGGGCATGATTAATCGACGATCGATAATTGATCGGTAAGAATTTCGTCGATTACGTTTATTTGTTATCGATTAAACTAATGCAGGTTGCGTTGCGTAGTGTGAGTCTTGAAGCAATGGAATTAATTTTAGCACGGAGGTACCTGTGCATCCCGGCAACGTCAGTCCCCTCAGAGCGGGTGTTTTCGGTGGCTGGACTGGCTGTCACCAGGTTGCGGTCGCGTCTGATCCCAGATCATGTCAACATGCTTATCTTTCTCAACAGAAATCAGTAGACTGCAGAATTTCTATGGGAACTTCATGCGTTTTCTCAGATCGGATAGCAATCTGATTTATCAAAACGATTCCATTTACACCTGGTCACATAAATGTGTTTTTGCAAAACGGATATAAATCCGATCTTGAATTCCCGCGCTATATGCATATTTAAATTGTTGCACGTCATCGAAAGCAACTGATATGAGCTGCATTTTATTGATCATCAACGAAAATTTCTAAATCAAAGACCGCAACAAGATATTGCGGCAACAGCCCTGGTAAGATCATTTCAGTTCTTTACTTTTAATGAAGATGATTGTGTGTTGATGAATGACTTTCACTTTGATTTGCGATAGTTTGCACGTTGGCTTGATGAATAGATGCTCATCTGTGGTGATGCGTGTTGAAGTAGCGTCGTCATATCTGGATATAACATGACATATAGCCTATAACACGCTCTCACACGTTTATTTCTTATCATTTTTGAGATAAGTCAAATTTACATATGTGGTTTCAACAACCAGATGCATTTAGGGCTCTGACAGAGTCAACGCGAGCAACGTGAGCGACGTGCTCCCTTTCATAGTCTACACGTCGGACGCAAGAAACTTGCAGTATCGCCCCCCCCAACAACGCATAGTATTGCATGCAACGGTGCGTCGCGTATCAAAAACAGGGACGACACATTTTGCTACGCATAGACGCATAATGGCGGCCGAAGCGTAGCGATGCGTAGCCTTGCAGGCGCGTATGCGTAACGAATGCGTTGACTCTGTAAGAGCCCTTACTCTTGTCCAGTTTCGTCTGGAATGCGTCTCAGATCTCCTCCTGAAGTGGTTTGAGCGATCGGATTTAAATCCGTCTCGAATGCGTTTCGGAGGGCATTTAGATTTGGTCTTTTCACGACCGGATAGCTATCCGATCACAGAAAACGGATGAAGTGGCCATGGGTCTCTGTTTAAGAACGCCGGCTCGCAGCTGCAGGTTCCGCTGGTTTAGAGCACCGCAGGAATCTTCAAGTCTACCGAACGTCCAGTTTCACTGCCACAAGTTGATCTTCTTGTAATAAAGATCTCATCGAGGACAAACAAACTGTATTTTTGTATTTTCATTGCATTTTTAATTTATAAAGAGTTAAAGAAATAATGAATTTCAATATAAAAATATTAATGATTAATCGATAGTCGATCGTTAATCCTCCCGACGATCGACTAAGAAAATTTAATCGAATGCCCATCCCTAGTCCGTTGGTGAAGCGCACCAACTTTTAAATGCATTATTATATTCAAATTGCAAACACATGAGGACAGTCTCCATGAAAGACCCACTGGCAGATGAACGTGCAACTACATTTCTCTCCGAAACGGTAGGAAATTAAATTAGATTTAATAGAGGATTTTAACTGTGACAAGATGATTGACAGGGCAGTTTACGTGACAGGATGCACGCGACAGATCCGTCCGATAAAGATGACGAAGTAGTATGTCCCAAAGCTTGCCTACTTTTTTGCTACAAATTCAAAAGTAAATACATTTTCTTCACAAAAAGAGTACATACTTTTATGGGGTAGTGTAACTTAGGCGAATTGGGACACAGCATATGGCTTTACACGATGACGATCGCTCTGATTGGTTTTAGGTCTATCCAATTGCGCCCAGAGGCATTTGAGCGACGGCCGTTGGTGACGCCCCTTTGGAAATGAGTTATTAATGAAGCTTTGCCAGACCATAACTCAGTTACTACTGAGAATGGTCTGGTTTTAACCAGGCTACAAGGCACCTTTAACCTGGCATACACAGAAAATTATACATTCCTATTATTCAAATCAGTTAAATTATTATTAGGCTGCATAGGTCAGTTGGAACCGGGAACACTTCCTATAACACCCGATGTACTCGTTACATCATAAGAAGAATGGCATCTACGCTAATGTTAGTCTTTCTGTTTATTCCGAGGTTTACTGTAATCAGCCGGATCCGGGCCGTATCCAGATCAGATGGTGGACCTGCGCCTAGACACGACCACAACGCATCCCTGAAGTGTCAGCAGAGATTGTGTCAACTAGACTCTCCCCTATGAAGGCCTCATTGACACGACAGCCATCGGCACTGATCCTCAACAAACTCGTCTCCATACCATTGTGATGACTCTGATCTTCAAACAGATGGAACTGGATAATATTCTCATTGTTCCAATCCAATCTGACTTCTGCATGAATCATAATCATACACTGTTCGTTCGTTGGCCAGAGGTGAACTGGCCCCCCAACTGAGCCTGGTTTCTCCCAAGGTTTTTTTCTCCATTCTGTCACCCGATGGAGTTTTGGTTCCTTGCCACTGTCGCCTTTTTCGCGTTTCACTTTTTATTTTAATTAAAATGCTAGGAATCAAATGAATTGCGATTCGATAGTGATTCAATGCTTTCAAATATATAAACATAATTTATTACATGCGTGTTGTCACGATACTGGAATTTCTAGCTTCGATACGATACCTTGAAAAGTATCGATATTCAATACCATTTCCGATACCACGGGGAAAAACGCTGCATATAGTGTCATATAGATATTTTTACAATTTCTTTTTTGGCCATCTATTGAACGTCTAGGCCAGGGGTAGACAAGTTCGGTCCTAGAGAGCCGCTGTCCTGCAGAGTTTAGCTCCAACCCTAATCAAACACACCTGAACCAGCTAACCAATGTATTCATAGAAGTTTATAGAAGGACACTGTGCACAGAAGGACACAGCTATGCTATTTTTCCCTATACTGGTCAATTATTGTTTCAGATTAAACACATTGTTAGTCGCTTTACATGACGGTCAGAAAATCCCAGTGGGTGGTTGTTGTTCAGAATAAGCTGTAAAGTTTACTGGCCTTCAGGCTGAGTTGTGAGACCTGTATACTTATTTTCTTAGAAGTTAACATAGCAAATTAGCCTCGAAGCCTCACCCCATCCAATGCATCCTCAAAGCAGAAGAGCCAGTAATCCCGAGACAAAGCATCCTCAGTCAAGTCCACTGTGTCTGGAATATAAGAGGTTGGGTCCTGCAGCAGGGGAAGGTTCACTAGCTGCCTCTCCAGGCGGTCCATCTCCAACATGTCGAACTGGAGACAATGTAGGAATAGTAAGTAAGTACCCACAATGTACTAAATGGCAATTTGTGCATTCATCTGCAAAGGAACTGCAATACATCCTCAACAGAAATGCTGGTGAAACCAAGAAAAGGTTAAAACAATAACAGCTTCCAACAACACTTTCAGTCTTTATTTAAAAAAACAACATTTTACCTGAAAGTCTGAGTTAGAGTAGTTTGCAAGAGCACAATTATAAAACACAACAAGGCTGTGAAAGCATACTAGTGAGTAAATGAGTTTCCCTGTTAAGTGTGATGTTTAAAGTCACCATGAAATCAAAATTTACAAATCTTTTTTAGTCACTCGCATGATACCGCAGCAATAGCAAAAGATAACCCAATCAATTCCCGGTAGACAAAATCAAGTCCCATCCTATATTTTTTTCTTGATCGGGAAGTAATTTCACTTAGATATGTCACAACAGGGAAGAAAAGACTATTGCAACTTCCGTTTCATGCTGACTTTAATGTCCTCAACAACCTATGTAGTCCCATTTAGCCACTTGCTCAAGACTCAAGTAATTAAATGCAAACAAAATAAATCACAAGGGAGCATTACTGATGTACTTTATATTGTAGAATTAAACAGGAAAATATATTGATCTTGGGTTCACCACAGATTTTATTTCTGGCCTTTAAAGGGGACCTATTATGCCCCTTTTCATAAGATGTAATATAAAGTCTCTGATGTCCCCAGAATGTGTCTGTAAAGTTTCAGCTCAAAATACCCCACAGGTCATTCATTATAGCTTATAAAATTTGCCCCTATTTGGGTGAGCAAAAACACGCCGATTTGTGTGTCTCTTTAAACTCCCTTTCCAGAAGAGGGCGGAGTCTTTACAGCTTGCGCTTCAGATACTCCGGCAACAACAAAACTGGAGAATGTCATGCAGCCAAAACGTCAGTAGTGGTGTTCAGCACATGTTCGAACCAGAGTCGGACACAGATGGAGAGACTCAGGAAGAAGTTACAACTTTTAGAATGCAACTGGATGTTTCTGAATGGTTAGTGGATACATTTATGTAGTTGTGGTGGAGTTAAGTTGATTCAACTCATCGACTAGCATGTACCATCATGTTAAACTAAAAGAGATTTCTGAAACAACTTTTGGGCAAATCCAGCGTTGAACTGACCCTCGCTTGTGACACGGTGCTGAGTCCTGCAACGGGTCGGGTACCCGCATAAAAGTGGCTAAAACGGGTGGATTGTGACATTCCTAAAATTCACGGGCGGGGATGCGGGTGGATAATTAACTCCTTGCGGGCGAGTAGCAGATGAAAAATGTGCAATATTTGTATGTCTAAATTACCATTACACATACGCAAATATGTGTTTTAGTCAGGCCATCCTTAAAAATATTCTTGTTTGCCGTAACCAGACCGACCCTGTCAATTTAGAACCAACCCAATTAATTTTTTTTTTTCCTTTTAGTCCGACCGACTTGCCGGTTGCTAAACTTGCGTTAAGACCGACCGACCGATTTTATTTATTTTTTTTACTCTTCAAACAACTAATACAAATGCAATAAAATGATATTAATTATATTTTAGTAAGTATATAAATTGCCCATATATAGGCCTACATACAAACGTAGGCTAAGCTCTTTCTTTTAAATAAAAACCTGTGGCGTCATCTATGATTAGGCTCTAAGGGCTGTAGGCTATATGCGAAATGAAACCGAAATCGCCACACTAATATTCGATGATTGATCGAAAATCGTATCTCTCCCCCCACGTTCACCGGCAACGCACATAAATTTTTTCTGTACTGTAGGCTAATAGGCCTATGTGTTGTAACCAAGCGGCAACCTCCCCGTCTCTCTCTTGAAACCAACACGGAAGTGAGTTAAACTGCAATTCGTTGACTGGCCGCTTGAGGCTGGTGTCAAAAGTGAGTCAAATCTGTATCTCCCCCATGTTAAAATGCCAAATTTTACAGCAGAAAAAAAACGTGTTTACAGCCTGGTGTCTGTATGTGGCTTTGGTCTATACAGCTAATTTTGCCCTTCATGACAACTGTGAGGGGGGTGAATTTTTTTTATAACTCATCCGTTTAGTTGATTAATATTTAAAGTTCTGCATAATTAAGGGTGTGTCCACTTGAGTGACAGGTGGATTGCCGCTGATGTCAATGCTAGCCGTTTGTCTGCTGTTACTAGCCGTCACTTCACCTCAGCAAATGTTAGTTGCTGAACTTGCCATATCTGCAGTGTTTGTGCTTTTTTTCTGGATTATTTCATACAATTTAATACACCCATTACTTCGCCCATGGCTTTGGATTCCGTCGTTGTCGTCGAGTATCGTTCGAGAAAACAACCAGCGCTGTATTTCAGTTGTTTTCCTCTGTGAACATGCACTAATGGATGTCTGACAATTTCGTTGCTTTTTGGAGTTTTCAGATTTAAAAACGTCAATAAAGGCTCGTTCGTTCTGCTCTCACGGAACAGATAGATTATAATATGCTTATGTACCGTCAGATTAAATCCTGCAGGTGTCGCCGCTTTCTCTGTCCATGCAATAAATGCACATCCTTACATAAGCGCGGATTTCCAGCGCATTTACTTGAACTTCATAGGTAACGTTAATATATCTATGGTTTAACCCATTTGAAAGGCGGCCAAAATCAGAATTTAAAATGGACTGAATAAGCTCTACGAACTTGACGAGCGATGCCGCGCTGACGGACCATACACTATAAAAAAAGAGTGACTGACATGTATGCACATAAATCACTGTCACACACACTCTCTCAGAGTAATAGTTACTGCATATACATTTTCAACTAGCAGAATAGTACAGAATCACGATACACAGTCTCACTTCTTGCCATGTCTTTTAACTACTATAATATTTCGAAGGGCAAAAACAGGACCTTTTAATTGGCTTTACATCATCAACTGTCACTTTAGTGCGAGGCCCTGTGCAGTCGCAGACTTGGTACTGTCAGTAGCATATAGCATAGCATTACCTCCCCACCCGCCCCTTTGCCCATTTTCTGTTATCCGGGAGTGACGCGAGACCAAGATGGCGACGGCCGGCTCCGCCCACTTTAGGCTTCAAAAATGCTCTTCAGAAACCTACGGGTGACGTCACGGACACTACGTCCATATTTTTTTACAGTCTATGGTTGTAACCCACTCATTAAAAAACTATTTAGTTTCATATTCATGTTTAAATAAAAAAATAATTTTTTTTTAAATGTCATGTTGATTATATGAAAAGTGAAAAGCATGAATAAGATAAGATGATCCCGAATATCGGGAGACAAATTGAGTGGGCAGACATGATTTTGACCACTTCATTAAGTTTGTTTTTGTAGAAAACCTTCCTTTAAAGTGAATTTCGTTTTGTATTAATTGTATCTTAATTTTAATCAATGTTTCATCAACCAATTTCCTGGAATTAATAAATACGAGGGAAATATAGCAGGCAATATAATCAGGACACGGAGGCGCCGGCGCGTGGAGCTTGTCTCTTAAATGAACCGAAACTCAGCGTGTAAGGTAGGCTACTTGCCTCACAGACCTGAGAAATAGAAAGCATGAAATGTGTACTTTTAAACAAAACAATCCAAAACGAAAGAAAACAGATTGCTTTCTGCTTATGTAGGCTAATCCGTATGAAATGTGAATTTCTCTCTGGTGCGTTCACTACTGCGAAGATCGCGAGTCAGCATAGTCAACTTCATCTTTGACACAGAAAACACTTGTTTATTAATAAACAATTGAAATGTCTCCTTGATATATTTGACATATTAATAATCATTACTTTTCCCAGTTCTTTGTGACAGCTTTTAGGTGCGTTATTGGCAGCGCACCCTTAGGCTACATGTTACATGAACGTGTCACCAATGCTCAATAGATTTTAGCTTGTGTGTGATTTATTGCGGGCACGGGTCGGGTAACGGGACAAATATTAACGGGTCTGGGCGGGTGCAGATTTAATTTTGATATTATCACGGGTGACGGGTCGGAAATGGTGCTGAACTTTGCGGGAACGGGCGGGGGCGGGTCTCCAAAAATGGACCCGTGCAGGACTCGGTGTAAAAAAGATCCGGCGAAAAAGATTTGTGCAAATACATAACACTTTAACGATTTTCTTCAGCACATTTCCTTCATAAATGAAATTTGAAATTTGAAATTTTGAGGAGTCTATGGAGACTTATGTTCATTGGTACATCCAATTGTATATTGTATATCACCACTCACCAGCTACTTCAGCAAGTAAACGGAAATGGCGGACTGCTGCGGCTCACTCAGGGTGGTATCTATGCTAATAGGGCAGATCGTCACCAGTCATGGGCGGGGCTTCATACTCTTACGTAAATGTAGGGGGAAATGTGGAACTGCTCTTTTGGAGAGACTGTTTATGATTTATGGGAATTATTCATTTTTTTAAAGGGAGTGGGTGGATTTTTTTTAATAAACTGGTTGTTTACACACAATCTGTTCAAAAACCTTTTAAAGTGAATTTTGCATAATAGGCCCCCTTTAAACAAACACCCATTTAAAAAAAAAAAACATTGATTTCAGGACGATGGAACCGGAAGTTGCTAAAATGCTAACATGTTTCCTAGTTTTGGATAACAAAAATACGTAATCTCTGCAGCACTTTATTTACTAGCCATACTTAACTGTTATTTGTGGTTGTAACTATAAGGGGCTGTTCACAGAGACAACAAAACAGTAGAGCACAATGCAGAACCACAGTGCTGCTAAATGGAAAAGGCGGCAGTGTCTTGAAATGTGTTTAAAAGCTAAACTTAGCTCTGCATTTTAAAACATGGCACAAATGCATGCAACACTGAAAAAGCAGCAATGACAAGTGGCACAATGTTCAAATACGTCCATCTAATGCATGTGTGAGTTGGAAAGCATTTGTTTTTTTGTTTTTGTTTTTTTAACAGTGCAAAAACAAGTTCTGTGTGAACGGGTCCTATCATGTGCAATCAAAATGCCACCTTTATGACATTTCCCACAGCAGCAACTGTCAAACATATAAGATGGAGAGTTCGTATGTACTACTTGTTAAGGTGCACCATTTGCACTCATGAAAACCAAATGCATCACACTGAGTAATATCCATGGCAGCACACGCATATTAATAATGATAAATAACCTTCCGAGACTCTTGTATTTTTAGATAATAATGCTACCACTGATTGTCACAACAGCTAAAGGCTGAGCATTTCTTGAAAGCAAAAAGCATCCAGAGAAAACTCCAAGAAAATCCTGGATGGAAAAGTACTTACTGAAAACTGAGGCAAAAGGTTATGGAATAGATGGGGAAGATGGATGGATAAGAAAAAAAGAAAACAGATGAAATGAGAACATTACGGAGAACACAAAATAGGTCATGAAGGATACGTAGCATGCATCTCAGTTGACCAAATCTATAAATATACTGCACTTAACATATAAATCCAACTACAATCTACTTTGTCTATCAAAAAAATTAAAATACTGCAGCGGCAAATTTACAGTGGGCCTCTTCTCTGTGCCAACTTACCGTTCCACTACGAGCCCGCTGCACAGGATTTAACTCTGGAGATACACTCATGAGACCAGAGCTGCCAGCATAGTTCTCTCCCCAGCTGTACTGGTTAGGGTCTAAAAATAAAAAAAAGTCTATAAAACAAACTACACTCTCCGGAGAAAGTACTAAACAATTTTGCTGTGTATATAGGACAATAACTTACTGTCTTCTTCTGCCCCCTTCAAAAAGGCCCCAATAGCACCAAGATATCCTTCATGTCTTAGAAATAAAGCCTGGACCTCCCCCTACAAATAAATCCAATTCTTTATCCAAAATATCCACAGAAAAACATAGCAGGATGTAATGAGATTTCTATCTTGAACATGAAAGTGAGAAATAACATGTAGGCATTGTTTTATTATACAATAAGAAATAAAAGACAGTAATACGAGACACATTAAACTAGCTATGATAGAAATCAGTTGCCTGGGACAATGATCAAATAAACAAAATATTTGGTCAGAATGGCACGTTTGACCTGATCACGTTTTCCAGCAAGCCATTTTATCATTATCGATATGTTATTACACAGCTTATGAACATTTAAAAAGTAACGGTTGGAGACCTTAGTGAAGAAGTTGATGCTATAGGTGATGGTGTGCATGGTGACGGGGTGTCCTCGAATGAAGAATCCTCCGAAATAGACTCTGGTAAGGTTATGCAGTTTGGCGTAGAGGCAGGCCAGCTGTCCAATGTCATTGCTTATCATGTGCAGTAGGCTCTTTGCCATGTCTTCTTTGGAGAACTCTTGAGTAATACATACAAACACAAAATGCCCATCTAAGTAAGGGAGATCTTATAACTGCCACGTCAGGGTTTATCCTGGGTCAAAAATGGTCGTCAGTGGTGGCGGACGAACACGGTCATCCACACACACACAGTGCCCTACCCATGTGAATTGCAAGCCCAGTACAGACACTAATCTAAAATAAATGCAAAAAAAAAACAGTTTGTAATATAAACTTATCCTATTTATTTATGAAATTAAATTGAAATTACTGTCAGGACAGATCATAAAACAAAGAGCTTAGAACTATTTTATATTTAAAAATCTGTAAATTTATATGTAAAAAGTCACTGAGTGACTGATTTGAAAATGTAGTAATAAAAAGAACAACAAAGTAACACATTACATAGAAAAAGTGGCAGGTTTATTATTTTGCATTCACACTCCGAGACTTAATGGACAGATCATTTGACATACAGTATCAGAACGTTTTTTTCCGTCCATTCCAAGGTCCATATCACTGTCAATCGATTCAAATCGCGCATTTAAATATCAGGGCTCGACATTAAGCCTTTACATGTGCTTCTCCTTCGGACAAGTAAATCTGTCATTCACTTGTATGAGTAAAAAGGTTTCTTGTCCGGAAAAAAATAAATAATTTGTGTTGTAAATATAATTTATTCTGAAGCAACATTCTCATCAGTGTTCAACCAGCTTTGGTATATTCAAATCTGCATATTGTCATATCTGCACCTTAAAAGGGCATTTCCCCCCCTAATCTTATTAAATGTATGCTTTCATTTTACTTTTACCCTAGGCAGGGCTCAAATCAAATATTTACACTGAAAAACTGCATTAAATAATGTTATTAGATTGTATTAAATATTTTTGAATATACAAATAAGAAACGTTGGAAAGAATGATACATTTAAACATAACACTAAACCGGCAGTAGGTGGCGGTAGACGGCAGTCACGGAGTCATTCATTCAAACGATTTGTTCAAATGACTGATTGATTCAGTAATCAAAATACCATTGAGTGTTCCTGTGCGCTATGGTTCTGCTGTGATCTTTGTTTGTAACTATTTTCGCTGCTGAAACAGTATAAAAACAGTCAATATTGCGTCTAAAATGTAAGTGACTTAATTATAACTGTTTATTGAACTGTTGTATGAAATCAATGTCACATTTTCAATTGTGATGGTATTCAGGAAAACAGCAGTTGTTGCTTAACACTTGATGTGTTAAAAATATACTCCACATTTAGATTTTTTACCGGCAGTAGCCTATGTTGTTAACAGAGTTTCTTTGTGTGCTGCGCTCATTTGTTTCCTCGAGAGGCTGCGCGAGCCTCAACAGCACAAACTTGTTACCGTCAGTAATAGACATTTCCACTATCGATCGCAACTTACAATAAATGTAATAAAATGATAATCATTCTCTCGTTTTAGTGATTCCCTACTTTAATAACTTTTTGTTACTGACGTTGTAATCAGCTACTTGTCCGGTCGGGCAAGTAAAATTCTCTTTCACTTGTCCCTTCAAAAAATCAAAGCGTTGATGTCGAGCCCTGAATATGCTTGTCAATCCAGAAACAATGTGTAGTTAGCAGCATGAAAAATAGAGAAAGCGAAGAAAGACTCGCTACAATTATAATCGCTGAAGCTGTCAAATACAACGCGAGGTACACAACGCTGCACTCTTGCAAAAACTCCCGTTATAATCAATGAAGCTGTCTACGCTGTACAATGAATCTCTTATTGACATCGTATTTATACTTCATTATAATGAAAGGATTTGTCAACGTGCAGAACTCGCGTTGAACAAAAAATTATTTTGAGCGGTGTTGAGCAGATTCTAACTATCTTAAACATATGATTGGCCATTGCATTCACGTGCTCAACAGACATGTCTGTGGATTGGCTACAAAGCTCAACACTGCAAAAACACGTTGTAAATAATAACCTTTGATGCTCTTCACAGGAGAGTTTTAAAGAAGCCTGCTATCAGCGGGTACCGGCACTGCAGAACGGCAGGTATCATCAAATGAAATTATCAAATAAATCTTTGGCGGGACAAAGATTAATTTTGGTGGTCGCCAAAATATTTTCAAAGCAGGAAAAACCCTGCAAGTAAACTATTCCTTCATTTAAATACATGGTGCTAAACAGCATATGTAATAATAAAGATGTTAAGTATGTTGTGGCATTTTCACCATCCAAACACTCTGCTGGTCTCTTGTTTGTTTTTATATTACTTTAGACCTTCAAAAACACCACTGCAGGTCTCTGTTATATTTCCCTCATACACGCCTTTGTGAAACCAAAGACCTTTGGCTTCTTTTGACAATAATAACACTGCCCACTGGGTGAAGGGTCAAATGACTCTTCTTGGGTGAGGAAAACAGATCATACAATAAACTGCCTCTCTTTACAATCAAAGCACATGATCATTACTTTACCTTTGTCTGTGGTGGCTGATTTCCCAAAGCTACTTGCAATGAGGTCACCAGTTAAACCCAGGGACCCATAAGCACCTCCATAGATGTCTTTAACAAGCATATCCACATTTGTGTGTTGTCCTTTGGAAGCTAACTGCAAAAGTTCATCAAACCTCTAAGACGGAGAATGGGAATGGAAATTCAAAATAAGTAAGTGCATGAAAAATAAAGAATAAACAGAAATTCCTAGTAAAAATTCACAAAATGAACCACCTTAGTTTTTGTGAGTAAAGCTCCAAGACCCCAAAAAGTGCCACCACCTATAGAGCTGCCACCAATACGCTCAAATTTGTCCTCTGATTCAACCTTAAAAAAAAAAACATCAAAAGAAAGTCACAGCCCACACTCCACAAACTGTGTGTGTCAATGTCACAAAGACATGTAGACCCAGTGCAAGATGTACCTTTACTATTGAGACTCCAGATCCAATGTTTATAAGCAGGTATGGGAAGATGTCCGGGTGTGTATTCTGGAACCGGAATTCAGAATCAGCATGTCTAGCATACACAAAAGCCTCATGGGGGATATTCTTCAGAACAAAGTTGCATCCCTTAATCAGACAAGTCATTTCATCCTCTTTGTCCACTCTAAGAGAAAAATATATATACAACTACCATTACAACAATACACAATAAATGCTTGATTATTCAAATCCTTGAACTCAAAGCATGTCTGTATTGCTGTTCTCAGTAAGCTCTAAAATTCTACTCACTTTAGCTTTAACTTTTTCTCAATCAAATCCTTGAACTTGTGCGCCCCTCCACCAGTAGCTTTGATAACTTTGGTTTCTGTGTTAACCAAGTGGTCCTTAATGAAATCCAGGCAGGTTTCAATGTAAGCATTCTCAAACTTGATAAAGTGAAGACGGGCAGTAATCTCTTCCTGTACAGATATCTCATAAAGAGGGTCACCATCTGTTTCCTGGAAACCAGTAAAAATCAAAAATTATAATACATGATTAAATAGACAAGACATCCACAGGTAAAATGACAAGACTAAGACTTCAATTAATAATAATACAATAATTATATTTATTATAAATGATCATTATAACTGTATAATTATTGTTGTAACTAATGTTTACATACAAAATATTACTGTAAAGTGCTACCATAATGTAAATATAATATGTATAATATAATATTACAACTAGATTCAAATATAATGTTTTAACCAACATGATTCTAGAAAATAACCAGATTTAATTTTTAAAACATGACATTCCAAGACAAGTATCACTCTTAATAACAGATGGACAAGCATATATTTGGATAGTGTACTTATCCATAAAGTCAGACTCTTATAACTTTGCCATTAGTGATTACTCACGGAGAGAAATGAATATAGGTAAATCCCTTGTCAGGCTATTCTCACACATACTGAGGATGTGTATACTCCTATGCAGTTACTACTACTGTAGTGATTAGGCAATCATTACTTTATTATGTTCACACTGGTGAGTGTTTCTGCATTTGTTCACCAAGACTATCAACAAGAAACCAGTACTAAAATGTCTTTGTTTGCATTACTTTTTCCTAAATAATGTGTTAAAACCAAGTATAAAGTTATATAGTATAAATAATACCCACAAAATATAGTTTTTTATCTTCTTATTTGTTATTGCCATGTCAGCATCAAAAGTTATTTTCACTACCTAAAAAAAAAATATATATATATATATATATATATATTGTATTTCATTATTTTCTACCACAAACTTCTGATCAGCAATTAATTATTATGATTAATAACTATGAATTATTAACAGTCACCTTTTTTCGTAAAATCCTGAGTAAAAAAAAAAAAAAAAGTGTACTGATAGTGGCAGGTTTGGAGCCTAAAAACCAAGCTAACTCTAAGTTTTGAGCGATTCGGACATTACCAAAAGAGATGATGTCTGAAATGTTTACTTTGTAAATACCCATTAACCTTAATTTGATTGGTGGTGCACTTGTTAAAAACAATCACCGAAACCAAAGCAACAGGCACGTGCACAGGTAGGGCTCAACCTGTGCAGAGCTCAACCTGTGCAGAGCTCATGTCCTTTTTGCCCTTACACTCTGAAGTGCCCTTTTTTTGTGGTGGTGTTTTTTTTATTTTTATTTTTTTATAAATCAATGCTATTTGTCACCCTTTACGTCTGTCTGTCTATTTATACAAATATTTAGCCAATGAAAGTTCTTAAAAAGAGCTTGTTTAAATCTTGTTCGATCCTCAAACTGTGGAATGAACTGAAGTTCCGCAACAGCCGCACAAGCAGAAAGCAGCTGAATGAAGTTTTGCAAGGGTAAACAAAGATCTTTTTGTTTGAATAATTACTAAACACTATGTCTATAAAGGCTCATATTTTATTTATTTGATGTCTGAATGTCCCTTTAGGGCTAAAGCAGTCCTGAAACCCTGTGTGTGTGTGTGTGTGTGTGTGTGTGTGTGTGTGTGTGTGTGTGTGTGTGTGTGTGTGTGTGTGTGTGTGTGTGTGTGTGTGTGTATATATATATATATATATATATACATATATATAATGGTTGTTAATAAAAGTGAATAAATCTAAAGCTTTTGAGACTATTATTTTGAATTTGTCATGAAGATTTGACCATTTCTTCCTTTTATGTAGGCTTACTAAATAATCTTAATATAAAAAAAATATATTAAAAAAGGGAGGGGGGTGCCCTTTTTCAGTTTCAACACATGCCCCTCAAAAGGTATGTGCACGGCCCTGCAAAGCAATGAGTAGACACTGGCTCTTCTCATCTCACTTTTTTACCTGAATTTCCCCCTTTCAAAAAGTCCTGTTCACACTGACAGGGATTAAGTTGTCGGTGGTCACAAATTCGCTGTACTGTTGGTTTCTAATAGTCGCTCATACACAAAAGATTCAAATGAAATGCACTACCTCCTGCAATACCTTAATAGATTGGGATCTAATGCAAGGTTCCTATTTGTAGACAGTCAGTTTAGTTTACTTTCAACACCAAGTTACGATTAACTATTAATATTTCCTATTTGAGCTAATTTGTTATACCATCAAGCAGGAACTTAACTGACAGTGGTGATAGCTAGGCCTATCTATTGAAGCTGAACACACTTAAAACAGTGGAGATGAACGTAAACCTTTTTAGACAAAGGGACAGCGGTGTCAGCATATCCTTGGTCACCAAATCAGACAATCAGTAAAACTAAAAGAATAATTGGTTCTATCTCTGTACTCCTGCCCTTTAGTCTATCAGGACTAAATAGCGTATTACTGCACTGAGCCCCAAAACATCCAGAAACAAAAACAGGCCCTTCCCTGAAGCCATACATATCTATAACAGACATTTAACAGCCACTATTCTCTTTTACAGTTTACTCTGAAATATTATGTTGAAAAAGTACATAATGCAAACATACATTTATACTGTTCCATTTTCTTTTTTTTTAATTCTTACATTTACTCTTCTTTATTCGTGATATATGTTGTATATTTTAGATGCAAGTGCTCAGAGACCTTGTGTGTTAGTACACTTGATTAATTAAGCTTTTCAGGGGCTGATATAAATGACTGATTTATATAATATTATTCAATCTAACATTAATTAATATTTGTTTTGTTTTACTTTTTTTTTTAAGTCTATTAATTTCTCATCCAAATTTCTGATACGCCCTCCCTTGTCTCCAAACAAAAGGACCCTATGTCATGGGGTTAAATTAGAAAATCTTACCTGCAAGCTTACCTTCGCTTTATGATCAAATGACCTGACTTTGGCAACTTTGTGCTGAACAGTGGAATAATAGGCCAGTTTTGTCAAAGAGCCACCTGTCAGATAAGATGAGGTCAAATCGTTTCTTTATTCTATAATTACATACACTTAACCTTATCGTATACGATAATCATTCTGTTATTAACACATTACACCAGGGGTAACTGTTAGAGTCCATCAAAAACTATTGACAATTATAATAATGATGATGATGATGATGATGATGATGATGATGATTGCAATTTGCAGTCCAGAAGAACAAATACAGATCTCATCGTTCGGGTTTATTTCTATAATCATCATTATTCAGTTGATATCTACAGCCTCGACGTCTCCATTATAAACGTTTGATGATGTTTCTCACATACATTGAATGAACTGTCAGATTAGCAGCACGCGCTAACAGGTTTGAGCACAGCCCTGCCCAACAAACTCTGCCACGTCCAAACTCCACAAGTGACTGTACTGCGAACAAGAACAGAAAAAGAGTGGAAGTTTGCTTGTGATGATACCTATATCTATAGCGAACCTCTTGGCGTTCTCCAAATTGCGGAAGATTTCATCCGGAGGGAGTGTTATGCTCTTATCCATGCTGTGAGATCCTCTATCCGCCCCTCCAGACAGCGCCATCTTACTGCGAATATTTTAGCGAACTGCGACGCAACGTGAGCAACGCAGAGTTATGGCGAAATTTTACAGTAAAAGTCCCATGAGCAGAATAGAATAGAATAGAATAGAATAGAATAGAATAGAATAGAATAGAATAGAATAGAATAGAACTATTTACTTTTCAATCTGAAACAATTAAATTGCCAACATCATTACTTCCATTAATCTCAGAATAAGATGGGTAACTATTTAACTAATCCACAGTTAACATTAAAATTATCATTCAGATTCCTATACATTTCCATTTATTAACAATTTTATTACATGCCAGTCAACAACTGTAGTATAGTTTAATTTGAGGATGCATGATCTGCTGATATCAAATGATTATTGTTATTTTTTAAACAAAATGTTGTGTGGGTAATTGCAGTAAATTACAAATTCAAACAAATTCACAAACTACTGAACCAAACTGCAAGCCAAGATCATAAACTGGTCATTATCAATCTCATAATGAAATACATAACATATGTTCTTAATACTCCCGTATACTACTATAATATGATAGTTTCACTTGTTATTTACAGCATAGACCTATGGTCTTCAACAGGAGTTCTTGACCCTATGGGGGGGGGGGGGGGAGGAATTCCCGCAGCGTCAGCTGACGCAATGTAGATGTTACCACCTCTCATAGAACCAAGAGGCTTGTTTGAGATGCGCCTTGCCTCGCCTGAAATGTATGCGAGAGTAGGCGGCTGCAGTGAGGGGAGGAGTGAAAAAAGCGCAGGCAAGCCGGACAGATCTCTCTTCTCGTAGTGGATCTGACCATTGCGAGGTCAAAGATGGATATCGCGGGATTCACGCTCGTGCAGTGTTGCTAATAAACTGGATGTAATTCAAGTTCTGTTGCTTTTATATGAAAATAAATAAAATGAACAAGACACCCAAAGTACTTGTTATTTAATTCCATTCCAAATACATGTTTATCAATATTTCTTTTCTTTAATACAGACATATGTGTTTTTATTTAAAAATGAAATTGCATAACCCAAAGAGATCGCACTGTCAGATAGTTTGGGAATATTCACACATAACATATACACATAAAACCTGATATTAGAGTTTTAAAATCAAACATTTTAAAAGAGAACAATACATCACAGTTGTTTAAACCAATGAGCATTAAGCTGTGTCGTCAGCAAGTCGTTTCCATAAGGTGTGTTCGACATCGGCTGCGGCTGGATGTAACCGATCGGCGAGAGTAGCCGCGTGCAGGCGGGGAGGAGCTGCAAACGGAGACGTGAAGTCGGACACTTTCTGGTTCCCGTAGTGACCGCTCACGTGGTGTTTGCATACTTTACCACAGCTGCAGTGAAATAAATGCAATATTTGCCAAATAATACACAGATGTTTCATTTCATGAGACATGTTCATTCAATACTTTATGTACTGCTTCATACAGCGTCTGTTTGAACAAGAATAAAGTTCAACATAAGCAACTATCAATGAAGTGGAGTCTACGTTTTTTAAGCAGTTTTAATTTGATAAACATGACACAATATAACATGACAACGACATGAAAAGAGTGTTCACTGTTATAATAAACTGATTTGAGAGCATTAGAGGAACTAAAGGTGTTCGAATAAACACGAAACACACGTGATCGTTGTCATGCGGTGAATCCGGCCAATCGTGGAACAGCTGTGTCGTCATCAGCCCTCCTGCAGCCCAGTGCAGCCGCTCTTGAGAAGCTGCGCTGGCTGAGTTCTCCGGCTACTCTCGAAACGCTCTCGCGGTACTTTGATGCCATACGTCACAGTCACGTGGCGTCAGCGCTGTATCAAGTCGGACAAAATTTCTAACCGGCATGCACTGCTTCAAGTCAGCCGCCGATCGTTCTGCGCAGAGCTGCATGAAGTCGAACAAGCCCATAGACTGTAAAGGTCGTTTCCCATCGTGCTTTTGATCAGCGCAGTCGGTGGAGAGCAGCTGCGCTCGACTGCAAAATCAGACACGTGCGCCTTGCGCTCGCGAGAGATTTTTGACATACGTCTATGGGGTGAGATTTCGGTCACAATTCTGCGCGCGCAAGATCACATTTTGAGCGTGGAAAAGGGCATTTCGCACGCGCGTGAACTGAGTTTTGCGGAGAAATGTTCGTCTCGCAGATAAGAAAATATTGCGAGCGAACGAAAATCAATTTTGCATTTAAAATAAGTATTTGGATGTGCGCGGACGTTCTCTTTCGCGTGTGCAAAGTTTCACTTTCTTGCTCCTTTCATACCAGCCGTGAGCGCTCTCTAAGCGCAGACGGCTCGCTTGCTCAACACAACCCAGCGTTACAATATGCCATAATTCCAGCCAATCAGAGATGAGACTGCTAAATTCTGATTGGCTGGCTTGAAAACCAATCACAAGACTCCCTGCATCACCTACTGCGGAAGAGAACTATTTTTATTTTTATTTTTTATTTTTTTATTTAGTCAGTTCAAATACAAAAACATTTCAGTACAATGCAAAAAAAAAAAAAAAATGGTTACAAAGTATTGACAATACAGCTCAAAATATTTTACCAAAATAATAATAATAATAATAATAATTATTATTATAAAATAAACAAACATAAGAACAAATACAAAAATATAAGTATAAAATATCAGGGCATTTATATGTATTTGAAAAGCTTTAATATTTGTATTGTTTTTATAAGCTTTTTATTTTGTGATCTCATGTTTGAAAGAGTTTCAAAATATATTGTTAGATCAGTGTTATAGAAGGCAATATACCGTAGGAGGTTTTCTTTTGTTTTATTCTTGTCTTATGAATATAAAATTTCGCCAAAATGATAAAAAGATTAATTATATAATTTTGTTTTTCAGAAAAAAAAGGGTTTTTGAAACAAAGTAAAATGTCATGAGGGTCTAAATCAAGACATCTGTTCAATTTTTTTGTCATATCTATTTTAAAGTCAGTCCAAAAAGAAATTGAACATTTATTTTTATATTGCCCTTTTTCTGTCTTCAAGTGATGTGTTACAAAAAGTGCACTTATCACAAACAGCGTGAATATATCTACTAATGGTTGCATTTACAGGATAGCATCTATGAATAATTTTGTACATTACTTCTTTGACTTTATTAGAAATAATAAACTTATAGGGCATAGTCCAAATGTTGCGCCAAGATATACAATAAGGTTTAAGCCACTTTGATTTACATGGAGGACTGGATCCAACATTAAAGGAGTTTCTTATAAAGTTGTTATTAAAACCTTTATCAAATAAAGAGAGACCATTTACAAAGAGTTGAGGATTTTGTAAAGATGTATTATTGATATCTACATCTGAAAATTTGTTTAATATTAGTATGCCATTAGGAATAGCCTTAATTACTTTGTTAAATTCTTTTTCATTTACAAATAAACCATATTTTGAAATAAAATTAGGGTAGGTGTAAAATTGCCCATTTTTGTCAATTAGTTGGCTAACAATTAAAATGTTGTGTTGGACCCAATTCTCCATGTACAAAGATTTTTTATTATGAATGATATTACTATTGTTCCATATAAAACACCTACTGGGAGAAAAATTGTGTTTGTACAAAAGGGACCAGAAAAATAATGTTTGTCGGAAGAGAACTAGTGCAGTTGAGTAAAGTTGGCAGTAAATTCACAGATTCGATTGTTGTATAACCATCAGGACAGCAGTGATGTGTGAACTGAATTTAGCAACAATACAGTGAATTACAGTAAAGATATGTTTCATAAAAATCATAAAAATTATACATTTACAATTGTATAAAATTTAAAATATATATTTTCCCAAAATAAGTGTTGTAGTATAACCTTCAGGACAGCAGTGATGTGTGAACTAAATTAGGCAACAATACAGTGAATTACAGTGAAGTTATTTAATATTTTCATAAAAATTATACATTTACAGTACAATTGTATATACAATTTAAAATAGGCCTATATATTTTACCAAAATAAGTGTTGTTGTATAACCATCAGGACAGCAGTGATGTGAACTGAATTTGCCAACAATACAGTGAATTACAGTGAAATTATTGAATATTTTTCATAAATAATAATCATAAAGAATATATGCAAAACGATATTTATACAAAATAAGTGTTGTTATAAAAAGAGGTGTCATTTGTGCAGTAACAACGTTTAGCTCACGAGTTATT
Organism: Leuciscus leuciscus; assembly: GCF_965113295.1. Classification (NCBI taxonomy): domain Eukaryota; kingdom Metazoa; phylum Chordata; class Actinopteri; order Cypriniformes; family Leuciscidae; genus Leuciscus; species Leuciscus leuciscus. Next base: position 22,887,074 of record NC_138747.1, on the reverse strand, counting down.
GACCCGGGAAGTTCGAATCTGTGAATTTACTGCCAACTTTACTCTCAACTGCACTAGTTCTCTGAATCCGCAGTAGGTGATGCAGGGAGTCTTGTGATTGGTTTTCAAGCCAGCCAATCAGAATTTAGCAGTCTCATCTCTGATTGGCTGGAATTATGGCATATTGTAACGCTGGGTTGTGTTGAGCAAGCGAGCCGTCTGCGCTTAGAGAGCGCTCACGGCTGGTATGAAAGGAGCAAGAAAGTGAAACTTTGCACACGCGAAAGAGAACGTCCGCGCACATCCAAATACTTATTTTAAATGCAAAATTGATTTTCGTTCGCTCGCAATATTTTCTTATCTGCGAGACGAACATTTCTCCGCAAAACTCAGTTCACGCGCGTGCGAAATGCCCTTTTCCACGCTCAAAATGTGATCTTGCGCGCGCAGAATTGTGACCGAAATCTCACCCCATATACGTCAGCATGACATCAGAGCCAGGCGGACCGCACTCGGACACATTTCTAACCGGCATGCATCTCGCGCTGATCACCGGTGATCGGTTCTGCGCAGATTTTGCTCATCTCAAACAAGCCTATTTGCAGCTTTTTAACCACACAAGTATACAAGCTGATGTGTAAAGACAGTAGCTAGCTGTGTCCCAATGTTGAAGGCTGCATCCTTCGAAGGACGCAGCCTTCAAGGATGCAGCCTATGCGTCCTCTGAAGGACGCACCATGTAGCCTTCCTAGGATTTCCTAATTACGCAGCCAGGTGTTCCCGATCACCGCTCCTGGCGCCAAGCAACGGTGCGAGAGGACAGCTACTATCCTGATCATTAATTTTGATAACAGCTATGGAGCCAGAATTGGCTATTGTCATTTTTATGTTTTATATTTTACTTGAGGACATGGTGAGGATTTTTTAGCCCCGGCGCTGCCAGGTCATGTATTTTTCGGTTTAAACCTGTTTGAATACAAAACCCAATTGAATATAAAAAGTCCAGTATTTCTCGCGCTCGTCATCGGCAGCTGTCACAGTTGCCAGGCTACAAGAACAATCCTTCGTAGGCTAGACCGGTCCGAGCGCGTCAGATGCGCCCTTTGATAGGACGCTGCTGTAGTTAGCAACAATTTGTTAATATTGTGACAACAAGCCTACTTTTCGGAACTGCATATTTCGTTAAGTATTCACTTACAAATGTGAAGTAACCTACTGAAGTACTTTTTTCCTCACATCACAATATGATTACATTAAACTACACAAAAGTAGCTATATAATGCAACAACCAGATATTACTGTATATTGAAAATATACAGAAGTAAAATGCAACATATACGCAGTAATGCAGTATAGCCTAATATAAATGCAGTAGTTATTAAAAGTACTTTTTTCAGAAAGCCGTCGATTGAATCAGCCCTGCAAACCTGTTGGTAGACAACTTAGTGGATAGTGGAAATATGCACTCAAACGCTCTGGAGAGCGTCCTAGATGTCCCACCAGCTGGAGGCCTTAGGGGCAGCCCATCCCGGTCCAGCAGCTCAGCTCAATAGAGTCTACATCATTTTTTTCTTATTTTATGTATTGTAAAATTAAATGTTTATGTTGATTTTGATATGTTTAACGTATTTTGTAAATAGTTGGAAAAAGTGCTTTAATGTAGCCTATAGAACAAATGATTTTCATTTACCAATTTTATTTGAAAAAAGAAAAAGGTATAGAATTTGTTTCATGCAGAAAGTATTACTGTCATTACAAAAATAAACAATGTCCAGAACAATTCAATCTCTTTTATTTATACAATTAAAGTTGCATAAAAATAAAAGTACATAATTTTTCTTTTAAAAAATAAAAGTGAAAAAAGTTCAACAAGAATATGTAGAAAATATATATATTTTTCAATCATTCTCTCAAGAAGAGAAAACAGCCTGTCCATCCTCGCCCTTCTTTCCTGTGCACTCGTCGCCTCTGCCTCCCTCTGTAGTTGCATTTCTTCTCTGATCAAGTCCAAAAACCCGTCCTGTCTCGCCGCCTTCGTGCTGGTGCTCCTGCTGGTGCTGGTGCTGCTGCCCCTGGCTCCTCCTCACCGTGGGCACCCACTACTGAACTCGGCCCTGGTCAGAGCCGGATTATCCATAAGGGCACTTGGGCCAGTGCCCAGGGGCACCAACCATTCACAACCATTAGGGGGGCACCACATGACACAAGCTTTAAAAATATTTTTCATAAATTGTTATATTATTAACTTGAAATTCTTGAAAGACCATACATAACTCTTTTATGAACACTAATTTAATAATAATAATAAATTATAAATAAATAAAGATTACATAACCACTATCACTCCCCCCCTCCCTCCCCAATCTGTCAGAGTTGAGTTGGTCCACAACAAGTACGCACAAATGTGTCTATTTTTTTTTTTAACGGCTACAGAAAATGAATCTAAATCCAAAACGGACAGATGTCAATTGAGTGGTTTTGCAGTTGTTATATAGGCCTATGTGTTAAAGATTTTATTTTGGATGTGTTCATTGTGATTATATTGGCTGGGTTTATAAAAGTTTATAAAATTGAAAGGATCTTTGCTTGGTGCATTTGGAAACAAATCTTGTCTATTTCTAAATGTAATCGCGTGCATCGCTGATGATTATACTTGTTCGTGTGTTGAAAAAAACTTCGACTCAAACACACTCGCAACCAAAGCGGAGACGTTACAGCGTTGCCAGTGCACTGAGCGGAGTTTTGCCGCTGTAGTGTATGGCGCTCGCTTTGTGTCATTTCTTTCCTAACCAAGCTTAAAGACGTGTTAACGTGCGTGTGGAGAACGTCTACCCGTCTGCACGTCTACCCGTCTGAACGCAAAACGTGCCTTGGCTAATTTAAAAATAGCGCACGTGCTTTTATGCAGCTACTTGTATGATGGATTAATAAATTACTAACTGTATTTTTATATGTACATTTCTGAAATGCATTTTCTGTAAAGCTGTTTTGAAACAATATTGTGAAAAGCGCTTTACAACTAAATTTAAATTGAATTGAATGGACTTGTCTTATTTGAGATACTGTTCGAACAGTGTGGGCTAGAAGATTTGATCATTTAGCTATTAAAGCTATTATTAAATTAGATGAAGTAATTTTCAGCAGAGAAAATCACATTAATAGCTATTTAACATAGGCCTACCTTTTAACATCCTCGAAGAATATTAAGAAAATACTATTTAGGTTTGGATACATAAAAAAAACGAATCTCAACAGTAAAAAGCTTTGAATGTATTTTGCAACATCAATTATGCACGAGCATCCATGGGAATAGGAAATAGGCTATAAGCTACAATAATATTAAAAAAAGCTCTATAGTAGAGATGATGCATTACTTAATTATATTCTTAAATTCTTTGTTATAAAAAATCGTTCTATGAACTTCTAGCAAGCTCATTTAAACCGAGTTGTAAATTCCGATATGAACGGAGGCTAAATAAATATTAAACTCAAATTGCCGGTAGATGGCGCCAAGTCCCTGTTCTATTGAGATTACTGGTTGATGTTCAACCTATTCTTTCAAAAACACAAATATATATTTAACACCCACACAACTACTCCTTTCAGACAATTGCAGTTGTTCTGCTGTGGCTCTGTTTGGAACTGTATTTTCATCGACTATTGTGTGAAATACCAGTCATTAATATATTGTTTATTTACAGGCGTTCTGGTTTTCTAAAAACTGCTCATTACAGAAACATTCAAACAAATATTTACAAATTTGTGTTTTACTTGGTATTTTTTTATATTCTTGGCATGTTGGCAATTCATTTTCATTATATATATATTTCATTATATTTCTGTTACTCAGAAGTGAAACATTATGTGAATTTAAAGTGGCTGCGTTATAAATAGAAATATGGGTATAGCCTAATTATGTGCTGTTGTTGGTTCCCATGACATGCTACATTTTAATGTTTTAATGACAGTATCTTGGCTATACATTTTGCATTTCACTAATGAAGGGGAATGTAAAGCATTAAATCAACCAGGTCTCTGATATAGCTCAGAGGTGCATCTCCTGAAGCTTCATTTGACAAGCATATATTGACAGAGCACAACTCAGTGTCACACATTTAGATAATGGAAGAACAACACAGAAACAAACAGGGTCAACAGTCTGGAAGAAGAGGAGTAATGATGTGTGGTGGAAGAAGGGTACAGAGGCAAAACAGTGGAAGAGGTCAAGATTGTGGACATGTTTCTAATGAAATAAGGACACTATAGCAGACAATGTTATCAATTATGACCTTACAATGACTGAGGGTCAAAAGGTAAAGCCGAATGTTGGGAGAACAACAGTGTCTTCAATCATTCAAACGTTTGGTGTGTAATCAGGTGTGTAATCAGACATTATTTTCAGTACTGTAATACTGTATACGTACTCCACTTGCATTTTACATACAGTAATACAGTAAATATACTTTATAGAGAATGTAACAAACAAACACACACACACACATACGTGTGTGTGTGTGTGTGTGTGTATGTGTACATATGTATGTCATTGTGATATAAAGAATATAAATATAAATCGTAGCCATAGTTTAAATCTGAAAATACTGAACACTGTTATATTGTATAACATGTACTTCATTAACTGCGAAATTGTTAAGTGAATGCTTTTTACTGTAATTCTTATTTATGTAACAAACTTTATTTCCCAGGATTTAAAGATTTAGTGTAGCATTTATGATTATTGTGTGTGCTTAAGAGCAGAGTAAAGGTATGGGTATCTCATGTATAAGGTAGACAGGAATAGGACCAGCATGCAGGAAATACTATAGAATAAAGCAGTCATACTCTGACCATTTAAGTCTATTATTCTGTTATTAAAATATTGTAACAACAATGACTTTGTGTTGGGGAATTAATTAGCTCAAATTAGCGGTAATATTCATCAATGTGAATATGCATCTGTTGCTTCCATAAATTAATTTATTCAAATTAGGGAATAGGTCAAAATCTCGGCTTGTATCAGCGATTACACAATTACTTGTAATAATCACTGATAGAGACGGGTAGCATTTACTCAATTTGGGGGAATTTGAGGTAGAAGTTGAGTTTGTTCATTTACCATGCAGACTGGCCGTCCAGCGGACAGAATGTATACTTTATGAACGGAAATCGGGCGTCTTTAACACTGATAGATAACACTTTCTTGTGGCCACAAAGAAGATAATTATCTACGTGTTTTAGACAATTTTAGGTTTCTTTTAAGAATAACCAATCGTAGAGCTTATAAGGTAAAATCTGCACTCATCAGGGACTCAGAATTTGAAACAAAACAGGCAAACTTAATTCAAATGATTTAACAAAGTTTATTTACACAAGCTAGCGATTACACAATTATTTTAAATCACGCATGAGTAAAAATGCATAAACAAAACAGGCAATATAACGATCGTAATACAGAAATACAACAAAATAAAAAAGGTTTTAGAGAGAGATTTGGGAGAGAGAGAGAGAGAGAGAGAGAGAGAGAGAGAGAGAGAAACTCAGCGAGAGGAAACTAATAGTTGAGATACGAATGATTTTAGGTGTGTGTGTGAAATGTGGAGATGGTAGCGTTTGTAAGGTGGGTGTGTCGCTCCGTGAGCACGTGGTAGTGTGTTTATCTCTGCACACGTGGGTGAGAGTATGTGTGTGTGTGTGTGAACGTGTATGTTTGTGTGTGTGAAAGAGAATTTAGAGAGAGGGATAGAATCAGTTTAGTCATTCACCACAAAACCCCAACGTTTCTCAGTAATATTTAGACAACTTTAAACAGCATTTCCTTCAGATTGCAAATTTAAAAGATCTACGTTACTCTGTTTGAAAGATCGGCCTTCCTTGAGTGCGTTCGTCTGTGTTGGATAAAGACACCTGGATCACGTGGTCACAGCGTTCTGGTTGCTATGGCGACTTGAAGCGAGCGAAGACTCAGCAAAGATTATCTTTAGCCTTAAGTTGGTTTTGTGGGTTGGTTTCAGAAGACTATACTATAGTAGTTCTAAGAAAAGACTTGGAAATAAAAGGAAAATAAAAGCGAGCGGAGCTTCCTTGAGGGAAGGAGGCGTGTCTTCTTTCTCTCTGGCGGACTGCAATGAGAGGAATGGGGCGCGCAATTTTAAAGGGCTAAACTCACGCCTCCCTCACGTACGTGGGCCAATCGTCTTTAACAACGTATGGGCCCACCTCCTGACGTTTTGAGGTCTATACGCCTCCTTTTCCGCGGGGTTTTGAACGATGAATTCGTCCATAACTTAATACCACTGGTATTTAATAAAACAATGCATTCTCTGATATTTTGTGTTAAAGATTCAGCATCGTTGTTGTTCGTGGAACACGGCAATACCGCGAATGACAGTTCTAATATCTAAAATCAAGGAGGTACATCATTTCTTGTAATTGTGGACACCACAGAGTGATTACAGGCCAACAAACTACATAGGCATAATATTTGGGACAGGGGATCAGACACACATCAAGAAAATACATTTAAAATATTTCATACAAGGATTTTGGTCCCACGTGGTGGGATCTGCGTGTGTTTCTGTGTGTGTGTATGTGAGTGCGTCTTGAAAGTTCATACCCGTCCGCTGAACTCTTGTCCCCGTCGCTGCGGGTGAGGCTTATGTGTGTGCGTGCGTTTGGCTCTTTGGATTGATGTATTAGGCACAGACCACATGTTTCGGGCATCTGGTCTCTACAACACTGTTTTATTGTTGTGAAGAGTTAATTAGTGTCTATGTGTAAATCAGTGTCCGAGGGACTCCCTAGGGGGGAGTGCTTTCGGGATCGCTCTCATTGGTCAGCGCGAGGCTCTCCCGGCCATAAACAGACGGTCTCTGTTGGTTTAGACGTAAGAGATCATGTAGAGTGAGAGATAGTCAATGATTTACACCATTTTTCGGCGCCGTTTGGGCTGCACGTCTTGCGCAGAGCAATCTCAAAACAGCAGAGGTGTCGTAAATGAGAGTGCTTTGGAATGTGAGAATAGCTTGAGTCAGAGCGAGACAGGGGTTTTGCAGATTTAGACTGCATTAATTAATTTGATTTAATCACCATGCAACTGGTGATCTGCTCTCCGTTACATTCCCCCTTTTGATGAGTCGACCGGGAATTTCTAGTTCGGCTTGGTACTCTTCACTTGGGAGGTGGTACGAGGCCAGGTCATCTAGGTGGAGGATGGCTCCTCGTGGGACTTGAATCCACATGCTTTGGTTGAGCAGGCTGACACGTGTAGCAGTGTCGTGTTGGTCATAGGTCAGCGAGGGTTGTCCCGGGGGATGGGACAGTCTTCTTTCCTGTAGGGACGGCGGTTGAGTTTAGTTCGTATTGGCCTCTTCTTGTCTGTCCCTACTACGGGCCACATATCTTTTAATTTGATTTCGGTGGACCCATTTGAGAACGGGTTCTCTTGGTCCCCGTTTAAGCTGGATCTGGTATGCTACAGGAGAGAGTTTGTTCACAATTTCATGTGGTCCAGTCCAGTGAGGCAGAAACTTTTTTGACAGTTGCTTGGGTGGCAAGGCGAAACTGTAGTACAGGACTTTGTCGCCCACACTGAGTTCTTGGTGTGATGCCTTTTTGTCGTAAAAGGCTTTCTGGCCTTCAGCGCTGGTCTTCAGGTGTTGCTGAGCGAAAGCGAAAGTTGTTTTCAAGTGTCTATGGAGCTCGTCCAGATATTGGGACGTAGTATAGGCGGTGACGAGGTTGTTGTCTCCTGGTTGGTACAACAGGTGTAAGGGCAGAGTCATCTGCCTCCCAGTCATGAGTTCAAATGGAGCCACTCTGGTGGATTCCTGTGGTGTGGCTCGGATAGCCATCAGCACCAGGGGAAGTTTCGCATCCCAGTCTTTCTGGTTAGCCGACACATATTTTCTCAACATGGCGACCACCGTTCGGTTAGACCTTTCTACCTGTCCGGATGAGATCGGATGGTGACTGATGTGAAGTTTGGCTTGTACCCCTAGAATTCTCCAGATCTTTTGCATGATCTCTGCGGTGAAATGGGTACCTCGATCTGAATTGACTTTCAGTGGCAACCCGAATCGGGAGAAGATGTGGTTCATCAGGAGATATGCCGTTGTTTGGGCGGTGTCGTTAGGTGCTGGCAAACACTCTACCCACTTGGTAAACTGACACACCACCGTGAGAAAGTATTTGTTACCTCTGCTCGATCTGGGCAGCGGTCCCACCCAATCAATTTGGAGATCTGACCAGGGAAATGTGATTCCTCTGCGTTGCAACGGGGCTCTGTGAGTCAGGTTTGTTGGGTGAAACTGGCAACAGACCAGGCATTCTCTCACATACTCTGCCACATCCTGCTGCATACCTGGCCAGTATGCCACTTGTCTAAGTGTCTCATACGTGGCTCTGGTACCGTGGTGCCCCGCGTAAGGTGCGTTGTGGGCGTGGTTTATCATCTCCCCCCTTTGACATCGGGGCACGACAAGCTTGGGCGAAGTGGTGTCATCGGTGACAAACCATAAAATGTCGTCCCGCACACGCAGCATGTGTCTGCTGTTGTGTAAGTGTCTGAGATCTGAGTTATCAGTGGTGTCAGACAGTGCGATTGGGTTGGGGGAGGGGTCTTTGAGGTGGAGAATCATAGTCTTTATGGCAGTGTCTGAGGCTTGCATTTCTGCAAGGTCGTTGTTTGAAATTTGTGGGGTTAGTGACAGCATCTGCGAAGCAGGTGCAGTAGCAGGTGATGGTTTTTTTCTTCGGGTTAGCACTGCTACATCGGGGGTGGGTGAGGGTTTCGGGGAATTCCACGGTTCACCGTGTAGGGCGCCCGCTTTTGCGAGGGCGTCAGTGTGGTCATTGAAGTCTTTGTCTTGGCCTGGGAGTTTGGAGTGTCCTTTTACCTTTTTCCAGTACACGGTGAGATCGTGTGTCGTTGTGATGTTATCACATTCCTGGAACAGGTGTTGGTGTTTTACAGGCTTGTTGTTAGCAGTTTTGAAACCATTCTGTTTCCAGGTCTGGAGATGGCATACAAAACTGAGTCTGGCATAGTTAGAGTCTGTGCAGATGAGAAGTTCTTTGATGTTGTTTGATGCTGCGATTTGCAGAGTTATGAGAATTGCTGCGATTTCTGCATACTGTGATGACTTGGGGCCTAGCTTGAAGTGTTGTGGTGGGCATGGGTGGTCGTTCACCCACAGTACCCCTGCACCTGCTTTTAGGATGCCCTCGCTGTTGTAGGAGCATCCGTCCACGTAGGCTGTGGGCATGCCTTCGCACGCATTCTTGTCAAAGTACCTGTGGCAGGTCAGTGGTGGTTCTTGGGGCTCAGGTGTGTTCAGCGTTGCGGCAGGAGAGTTGTCAGAGCAGTTTTGACAGGCCGCCAAGCCGTTACCTAGAGCGGATTTGTGGTTTTGTGCGTATCTTGCCTCGACGTTTCGTCCTTGGAGAGCCATTAGCCATGTAGCAATGCGTGAATTAGTGACAACGCCGTCGCGGATTCGCTGGCTATTGAGGAACATGACGGGCTGGTGGCATGTTTCTATGATGACTTTCTGTGCACCAATGTAGTTGGAGAAGCGCTGAATTGCCCACACTGTACAGAGCAAAGCTTTTTCGCAGTCTGAGAATTTACATTCTGGAGGGAGAAGTGTCTTGCTGGCATATGCGACTACCTTCTTGTCTTGGTCATGTTGTTGGTATAGGCCAGCACTGAGACATTGGTTTGAAAACCCAGCTTCCAGGTGGAATTCTTTTTGTGGATCAGGGTAAGCAAGGCATGGAGCTGTGCATAAATGTCTTTTTAGTTCTACCATGGCGTGTTCTTGAGCATCTGACCAGACGAAAGGGCAGTCCTTTTTCAACATAGTTGTTAAAGGCCTGGCGATGTCTGAATAGTTTTCGATGAACTGTCGGGAGTAGTTGCAAACTCCTAGAAAGCTTCGAAGTTCTGAGACGTTAGTGGGGGGCTTGATGTTTTGGATGGCATGAATACGGTTTGATTGTGGTTCAATGCCATGGGGTCCAATGAGCAAGCCAACGTAATTGACCTTGCTTTTACACCACTGCCCCTTGTGGAGGGCTATTTTGGCGCCGGCAGCAGATAACTGGTTTAAAACATAGTCAATTTCTTTTAGGTGGTCTGCCACTGTCGTGCTTTTCATAAGCACATCGTCGACGTAAATCAGGTTACCTCTCATCCTGGCGTCTGGACATGCTTTGTTCAGGAATATGTTGAATTCAGCTGGTGAGTTTGCATATCCGAACGGACACCTGTTGAAGGTGTACTGTCGGTTGCCAAACGTGAATGCCAGCTTGTGTTGGTCGTCAGGGTGTACTGGAATGGTCCAGAATCCAGAGGCCACATCGAGTGTAGAGAAGATGGTGGCTCCTCTGATTTGTGGGATTTCCTGTTCCAGCTGAGTCATGGGCCATCGTGACAATGGCACCTGTTGATTTAATTTGCGATAGTCGATGGTCGGTCTCCACTTTCCATTAGGCTTGAGAACGGGCCATAGTGGCGCAGAGTATGTGCTGTTGCAGGCTCGAATGACATTTTTCTCAAGCATTGATTCGATGATTTCCCGCACCGGTTCGTGTGAGGCGATGGGAATCTTGTATTGCTTGACAAAGGTGGGCGGAGCCTCGGGGTGCGTGGGGATACGCACTGTGTGGAGGTCCGTCAGACCACAGTCTAAAGAGTCTTTCGCAAATGATTCTTTGAACTTGTATAGGACTTGTTTTAGTCTTTGGCGGTCTGCATCGTCCTGAAGGGCATCAGCATCCTGTAGAATTTGTTGTACTTGCAATTCGAAACCTTGGTATGGTTCCTCTGTTGGTTTGTCATCAGTCGGGTTGGTTTCAACCGGCACGGCAGGTGCGTCAGCTTCACTGACGGGCTGGTGGGAGACTGTGTACACTGTGAGGTGTTGATCCTCTGTCAGCTCTGTTCTGCACACGCGGTGTTTGGCTACCGACATGACAGATGTGATGGCAATGAATTGGAAGGGTGCTGTGAACAATGTATTGTCAGTATGTCCCTCAGGTATCAGTGCAGGTGGAATAGGCCCTATTACGGGTAGTATCAGTTCAAAGTCATGAAAGTCATTACTGACTAGCCATCCCAGTCGGTAGGCTTTGGGGATGTTGATGTCAGCTGCTGTGCAGTTGTTGAACAGAATGTAGACTACCCGAGATGACACTTCAGTGAGGGGTGTGGCTTCGAGTGTGAGTCCGAGTTCTACACATTCAGGTGAAGGTTGGAAGAAAGCCAGTGTGTGGTTTAGGGTTTGGCCCTGTCGCAGGTTGAGGCGCACGGCGACGCCTTTCGTGTAAGCAGGTATGACTGTTCCTTGTTCGTTGATGAGGGTGCAGACTTCAGGGATGGTCTGACCTGACAGTAGATTGTCATGACTGATTGGAACAGGTGGCAGTGAAATCAATGGAGCCCATACAACCTCATTAAACATGTCCACATGAGCCTTGAGGCGAATCAAGATGTCTGCTCCAATGTAGACGTCGTGAGCTGGGTCTTCCAGGATCAGGAAGTAATGGGTCAAGTGCCGGTGATTCCATGTCAAGTTCAAGGCACAGATCCCTTTGGCAGATGTCAAAGAGGTTGGTTCTGGGTTCAAAGGGAAACGGGTGCGTTTACAGGTGTAGGGCAGGTCTGGAGTCTGTTCAAGAATTGCATTGAATAGTGACAAGCTTATAGCTGAGTTGTCTGCCCATAGTGCCAGGATAATGTCTGTTGCGGTTACGTCCTGCAGCTGCAGGGGAGTTTTTACCTGGGGGCAGTAATTATCGGAGTCTGGCGTTGTTCTGAACGTGCAGAGTAGCGAACTTGAACCCTGAACAGCTGTGGGGATTTCATCCTCATGTCTGGCTGAGGGAATTTCCACGATTGTTGTGGCTTGGCATTCTGGCTCAATGGATTTGTGCGGCTGGAGGGGGAGGGGTTCGCGCACCTGAGCCCAAATTTGTAGATGCTTGAAGTCCAACAAGGGTTCAAAACGGTCCAGCAGGTCCTTGCCTATGAGAAATTGATAAGTGTTCACAGGGGAAATATACACAGGGTGGACTACGCTCATAGGACCGATTGCCAGGTGAATGGGAGCTAAGTTCTTTAGCTGGATGTCGTTCTGGCTGTATGACTGCACGTTCAGCTCACAAGTGTGGAATTTAAGAGTTCGGTTTTGTCTTTGCGCTTCACACTTGAGTTTTTGAAATAGTTGAGCAGAAATTAGCGTTAGGTCAGAACCTGTGTCCACCAGGGCTTCGAGCCGCATTTCCTTTTCTAAGGTGATGGTTAAGTACAGTTTTCGTGCCACTCCTCTCTCAATGAGGTTGCCCAGGAGTTGTGGCATGGGCTCTTGTGTGTTGATTGACAAGCAGTGGGGGTAGGTCTCTAGTGTCTCGTTGTTGGTGCAGATTACTAGGACAGCGCTGTCTGGCATTTTGTTGTGAGAGCTGCTGCAGTCTTGTGCAGGAAGTGTTGCTGTCAGCTGGAGGGAGTGAGTTGAGCTGTCATTTGGTGATGCAGCAGCGAGTTCGATAGTCTGAGGTTTAACAATAGTTTCAGGTGGGCTGTCAGCGTGAGGAGCATTGGTTTCAGGCCTGTGGGCTAGTCATGCGGTGTCTGGTTTATCTTTGTCTTCCTTGTGAGGTTTCTTTTGGACAAGATTTCTCAGTGCTCTTATGAGTTCTGCTTCTTCGGGCGTGGCTGCACTGTTTCTGTCGGGTGTGGGCTCCATTTTGACTTTACCGTTGTCATGTCGAGATGGGTCCCTTGGCCGTTGATCTGGGCTTGTGGTTCGGGGAGATCGGGGTCGGCCCCTTCTGGGGTTGCGGTCGGCTTCCCAGCTGCCTCCGCCTTTTTGGTTGTGGGGGAAGCGATGCCGGTCCCAGGATCCACCGAAACGATCATTTTGCGGCCTTGGGCGGACACCCCCCCGGTTTCGCTGTCCTCTGCCGGCTTGGAACGGTCGGGACTGTTTGTTGCCGGGTTCGTAGTTGGCAGGCTGTGCACCCTCCAGGGCAAGTTCTGGACCGGGCGCAGCGACGGCACACACTGTGGGGTATTTTACAGGTTTTTCAGACACAGTCTTTTGTTTTACGTACGCTTTGTGGGCCAGGTCACGTAACTGTTGAATTGACAGGGTCCGTGGACAGACTAGAACGCCCAGGTGCGCACTTTGACTTGGGTGGAGATTCCGCAGAAAAAGCGTTTTGAAACTCACGTCCTCTTCCATGTGTGCCTCATTCCTCGGTCCGAAGTAGGCGAGCCGCAGACGTTCGTAGTAGGCTTGCGGCGTTTCCAGACGAGCTTGTTTGAGGTCCATTGCCGCAATGATGCCTTGGTCTGAGTCTGGATCAGAGAATTCACGGATCAGGGCTTGTCGTAATTGTGGATAGTTCGTTTTAACGGATTCTGGCTGGCGATCCAGGAAACTCCTCACGATGCGCCCAGAAGTGGTCCGAAGGAGATATAACTTGTCCCAAGTCGTGACATTGTCCACAGTTTGCAAGTGAAATTCAATATCGGTTAAATAAGAGTGCACGTCGTTGCCACCTGCTGGATTTGGGTTGAATGTAGGGATGTTCCTTGCCAGCTTGTCCAGTTCTTTAGAGGCTGTGCGGTGACTGGTGGCTCGTCTTTCCGGGACGGGGCCAGCAGGTGAGATAGTGTCAGGACGTGGGCTTTCCTCTTCTTCTTTAGCTTTAATAGTTTGGCTGTGAAGTGCAGGTTCGCGGGTAAGGAGAGACGGGGTGGTGTGTGTCTCCCCCTCCCGCTTATCTTGTAGGTCGTACACATGTTTGAGTTCACAGTGGACCATGTCCAGCTCGCCCTTAAGCTCATGTCTTTGTTGGATGAGCTCGTCAATTTCAGCTCGGGCTTTCTGCAAAAATGTTTCACAAACTTTGACTCTAGCGTCTCTGTCCGTTAATTCTGTGCGTGCTCTTGCTAGCAGATCCTCTCCACGTAGCAGCTTGGAATTTAGGGCAGCCGTGGTCTGTTTCTCCGCCTCCACTGTCCTGTCCGTGTCCAGACGCAGGTCCTCCAGGGCCTGCTGTAATCTTTCCACTTCCTGTTGTAGTCCTTCCACTTCCTGTTGTAGTCTTTCCACTTCCTGTTGTAGTTCCGGGTGTGTTTCCTCCTCAGTTCCCAGAAGTAGCTCGTCCAGTTGTTGTTGTGCCAGCTCCTTTTGTTTGCAGGCCTCCTTTAGCTGAGTCTTTAGTCCAGCGGTGTCCTTTTCCAGCTTGGCTTTGTCCTTTTCCAGCTGGGCTTTGTCCTTTTCCAGCTTGGCTTTGTCCTTTTCCAGCTGGGCTTTGTCCTCCTCTAGCAGACGTGCCTGGGACACCAGGTAGTGAGAGAGACTCCCGATGAGGCGACTCCATTCTTTTGAACTGTAGGCCTGCGTGGGGTCCTGGGACATGATCTGGTCCACGTTGTTGTCCAGTTCCTGTTGGGTCAGGAGTTTTGGGTCACCGAAGTCTTTGGATAGACATCCGGAAGTCATGGCGGACAGCCACGCTTCTAGGCTACTCCAGTGAGCCGCAGGGCTGGATGAGCGCGACATGTTGACTCACTGTAGGCGAGAGAAAACACAACACACACACACACAAGAAGGGCCAATGCAATCGTGTCGTGAAGCTAATAAACTATAGGACGGTATGCCGTCTATAGAACTTTGGGCTAACTGACTTTAGACAGTTAGGCGGGTCAGCATAGGACCCGGAATAGAGACTGTTCAGTTGTCCCTCTATTACTTAGCTTTTTGGGGTCTCGTTGGTGCACTGAAAAACAAGTTACCACAGAACATGCAAGGCACGAGTAGGCGAGGATTTAAAGGGGAGGAAGAAACAGAAATTGAACACAAAAACAAAAACAAAAAATATCAGTGATTTGATCTGAGTTGTAATTTGGACACTAATAGCACAAAGGATGTGCCTTGGGGGAGATATTTAAGATTATGTGGCTTATAATGGGAGGCAGAGTTTTCTTTTTTTTTTCAAATGATTTAGTCTTACCTGAAATGGACGGAGGTCGCCCCGGCCGGCCCTCCCCGAGCGCAGTCAACCTTCCTGGCGCCCCGAACACCTGGCCGCCGTGACCTTGGATTCTCCGTTACTCTGCTCACGGACACGACCCCTCAAACAGGGTGACTTTTAACACAATCCTAGTAGTTCCGGAGATATCAACCAACCAAACGCAATGCAAAGGTGGGTGCGTCACAGAACGGTGGCAGGGTCTGCCTAGTGTTTGCGCAGCGGTCCCAACAATTGACTCTTGCGTCGGTTTTTATGGCTGACACTCCGAAGCACCGGATTGCTGAGGTCACGCACTGCGTGCCGCCGCCCGTGGCAGAGGTAAGAGAAACTCAAGGGTCACCGCACGGTCAGTGTCGGAAACGTCAGTCGGGAGACTCACCCACAGAGGTCAAACCGGGACTTTCCTAGTCCACTGCAAGTGCTGAGATTCTTGCCTTTAAGAGCCACAACATGGAGTGAAACAAGGGACTTTAAAGTGAATTAAGATTTCTTGCTTACACCAAATGGGTTATGTGGTAAAACAATAATAACAAAATAAAACTTCGTAGAGGAGAGAAAAAAATAAAAACAAAGTAAAATTAAACCAACCTTGAAGCGGAAAAACCGAATTAAAGGGGTGTATGGTCTTGTCAGTTAAAGGTGAAACAGAAGAAGGTTAGCGGTTTCTCGATGTAGGTGGAAACAGGAGAAGCGGTGCGGTAGACCACTGTAGTGGTTTAATAGAGCCTCTAGGGGGCGCTCTTCCTCTCGTCGGTTCGCTTTAACTGTTGGACACACTTAAACTTTTAATTCAAAATTGGCTTAAAATCAAATCCAAATAATCCTGGGGTACCTTAACAGAGAATTCGAATGGTTATTTATAACAATCAAACAACACTTAAGTTATTTTGTAATGATTACAAACTAATCATTCGAAATCAGCATCTATGGAATGAAATTCAACGGAGTAAATTTGTAGAAAGCTGACTTGGACAGGGAGCTTCCACTAGGGGGCTCTGTCTTTCTCAGGGGTATGATGATTGGGAATAACAAAAAAAAAAAATTCCTTTTTTTTTTTTTTTGAAATGGAAGGATTTCAACAACAAAATAAAATAATCACTATAACATTGAAGTTGTTATTAAATGATTATTTAAAAATGGGAATAAACCCAAACAGAATCATCAATGTAGATTTAGAAGTGGAAAACACAGCAGGGTATAGTGACCCTGAGGAGAAGAGGGATAGTTGCCCTGGAGGGGTGTGGCCACGTGGGGCACTGTCCTCTTCCGGGTGAACTATCAGTGCTTTTGGATTGAGACACCCTATAATTTCCGGTTTCTTTTCTGGGAATTTAAATTCACAATAAACTGTCTCAGTCCAAAATACAAGGGTTGTTTTAAACGAACTTAGCAAGCTGTAAATACAAATATGTATTTAAACAGCGTCTTAGATATTTACGACCGCGAATTTATTTTTTTATTTTTTTATCACCAAAAATCAAGGCGGAAGGAAATGGCCGACGGGTGTTTTCCCCGTCGTCGACCACGCGGTGGCAGTGTTGCGCTTACGCGGAACAAAGACACGAGGTGGTAAATTTAAAACATGAGAACAATACACGCCTGTAAGATTGACTTCAGCAATCGCAATTTCACGCGTGCAGGCCTTTTACAAACACAAAAATCACACTGCAAATAAATTCTTTAAAAAGGTCACGCAGACCTTTTGCAAACACAAAAATCACACTGCAAATAAATTCTTGAGAGATCACGGCGGATCTTTTGTTTCTGTTCAGTGCAGAACTATAACGTGGGTTTCTTGCTGGTTTAGCAAAGCCAGTGGTTTAACCCGTAAGTGTCGTTGCTAGCGACATACAATAGAATATATTCTTTCTGACCGGAGTAGCTTACTTTGCTCTCGGGGTTTACAGAAATACCGGTAACAATGCCTGATGGACTCCTTTGTTCCAATACAGGTATTAAAACAGAATTACATGTACGGTCAAGCAAAAGAGATGTTTATTTTCCTCTAATTTTGGACTCGCAACAATACTGTAAACTTAACTGCAGTTTTTCTCCACGACCAGACTTAACTGGTGGGTTATGGCTTTTTGCCCTTTGATCAGTTTTTCGAGTCGACTTATTCAGTAATTCAATACTTGTTCAGTAACGTTACAAGATTCAAACGCGCACAAAAACGTTAAACTTTCAAAAATCACACATGAATATCAAATTGCACAATTTGTATCAAAACTGAGTATGAGTGTGCCCGCATTCAAAAAACCAATATTTATGTAACAACAATGACTTTGTGTTGGGGAATTAATTAGCTCAAATTAGCGGTAATATTCATCAATGTGAATATGCATCTGTTGCTTCCATAAATTAATTTATTCAAATTAGGGAATAGGTCAAAATCTCGGCTTGTATCAGCGATTACACAATTACTTGTAATAATCACTGATAGAGACGGGTAGCATTTACTCAATTTGGGGGAATTTGAGGTAGAAGTTGAGTTTGTTCATTTACCATGCAGACTGGCCGTCCAGCGGACAGAATGTATACTTTATGAACGGAAATCGGGCGTCTTTAACACTGATAGATAACACTTTCTTGTGGCCACAAAGAAGATAATTATCTCCGTGTTTTAGACAATTTTAGGTTTCTTTTAAGAATAACCAATCGTAGAGCTTATAAGGTAAAATCTGCACTCATCAGGGACTCAGAATTTGAAACAAAACAGGCAAACTTAATTCAAATGATTTAACAAAGTTTATTTACACAAGCTAGCGATTACACAATTATTTTAAATCACGCATGAGTAAAAATGCATAAACAAAACAGGCAATATAACGATCGTAATACAGAAATACAACAAAATAAAAAGGTTTTAGAGAGAGATTTGGGAGAGAGAGAGAGAGAGAGAGAGAGAGAGAGAGAGAGAAACTCAGCGAGAGGAAACTAATAGTTGAGATACGAATGATTTTAGGTGTGTGTGTGAAATGTGGAGATGGTAGCGTTTGTAAGGTGGGTGTGTCGCTCCGTGAGCACGTGGTAGTGTGTTTATCTCTGCACACGTGGGTGAGAGTATGTGTGTGTGTGTGAACGTGTATGTTTGTGTGTGTGAAAGAGAATTTAGAGAGAGGGATAGAATCAGTTTAGTCATTCACCACAAAACCCCAACGTTTCTCAGTAATATTTAGACAACTTTAAACAGCATTTCCTTCAGATTGCAAATTTAAAAGATCTACGTTACTCTGTTTGAAAGATCGGCCTTCCTTGAGTGCGTTCGTCTGTGTTGGATAAAGACACCTGGATCACGTGGTCACAGCGTTCTGGTTGCTATGGCGACTTGAAGCGAGCGAAGACTCAGCAAAGATTATCTTTAGCCTTAAGTTGGTTTTGTGGGTTGGTTTCAGAAGACTATACTATAGTAGTTCTAAGAAAAGACTTGGAAATAAAAGGAAAATAAAAGCGAGCGGAGCTTCCTTGAGGGAAGGAGGCGTGTCTTCTTTCTCTCTGGCGGACTGCAATGAGAGGAAAGGGGCGCGCAATTTTAAAGGGCTAAACTCACGCCTCCCTCACGTACGTGGGCCAATCGTCTTTAACAACGTATGGGCCCACCTCCTGACGTTTTGAGGTCTATACGCCTCCTTTTCCGCGGGGTTTTGAACGATGAATTCGTCCATAACTTAATACCACTGGTATTTAATAAAACAATGCATTCTCTGATATTTTGTGTTAAAGATTCAGCATCGTTGTTGTTCGTGGAACACGGCAATACCGCGAATGACAGTTCTAATATCTAAAATCAAGGAGGTACATCATTTCTTGTAATTGTGGACACCACAGAGTGATTACAGGCCAACAAACTACATAGGCATAATATTTGGGACAGGGGATCAGACACACATCAAGAAAATACATTTAAAATATTTCATACAAGGATTTTGGTCCCACGTGGTGGGATCTGCGTGTGTTTCTGTGTGTGTGTATGTGAGTGCGTCTTGAAAGTTCATACCCGTCCGCTGAACTCTTGTCCCCGTCGCTGCGGGTGAGGCTTATGTGTGTGCGTGCGTTTGGCTCTTTGGATTGATGTATTAGGCACAGACCACATGTTTCGGGCATCTGGTCTCTACAACACTGTTTTATTGTTGTGAAGAGTTAATTAGTGTCTATGTGTAAATCAGTGTCCGAGGGACTCCCTAGGGGGGAGTGCTTTCGGGATCGCTCTCATTGGTCAGCGCGAGGCTCTCCCGGCCATAAACAGACGGTCTCTGTTGGTTTAGACGTAAGAGATCATGTAGAGTGAGAGATAGTCAATGATTTACACCATTTTTCGGCGCCGTTTGGGCTGCACGTCTTGCGCAGAGCAATCTCAAAACAGCAGAGGTGTCGTAAATGAGAGTGCTTTGGAATGTGAGAATAGCTTGAGTCAGAGCGAGACAGGGGTTTTGCAGATTTAGACTGCATTAATTAATTTGATTTAATCACCATGCAACTGGTGATAAAAGCAAATGTACACTATATCGAACATTGCTCCTTTCAGAAATTGTTAAGGCATTGAGCCCTTAATGTACAGGAATAAATGACCCAAGACTTACTGAAACTTCCTACAAGTATATCAAGGAGTGGACATGGCTAATGAGCAGATGAGTGTCCCTCTGCTGCCACCTACTGATGTTAGTGGTCATTTACTGTCATTTTTGTTTTAAGTGTTTGTTTTTCCGAGAAGCACCTGGCTGCAGCCTGCAGATTTGGGCGGGGGTGCACCTGGGGCCCACAATGCTTCTCATTGGTTAGTGGCAAATTATGATGTCAATCGAGGCGGGGCCGCACCTGGGGCGGGGCTGCACGTCTCTTCCCGCCAACATCTCTTCTCATTGGTTAGTGGCGTGAAGTCATGACGTGATTCTAGCATGTTTTCATGTTCATCGCTGCATGGTGAGTACATTACAGGCAAGCTACTCTTTTTTTGTTCTAATTTTATTTACGTTTTATTTTACCATTTTTAATTCTGAAGTGGCGTTCAGTGTGATGTTAATTGGTGTAAAAATGAGATCGTGTAGTGCTAACTTTACTCATCATATCACACAAATAGCTAGGACAGCGTAGGTCCAAGTATGTGTGTGTGTGCGTGCGTGGTGTGTGTGTGTGTGTGTGTGTGTGTGTGTGTGGTGTCTGTGGTTTTGGTGGGATTAGGCTATAGTGTTAAAACCATAGGTTAAAACAACAGAGGCCCTTAAAAAGAAATCTAGTGGCAAAACTAAACCAGGAGAAGAAATATAGGCTAGGATTTAAGAGTTAATATTAATATACAAAGATATATTGTAGGATATTCTTTTTCTATGAATACATTGATTAAATGTATTTTGATATAATTGTTATTAATATATATAAATATATATAAATATAAGGTATATATAAAAATATATATATATATATAAAAAATAACCTTCAAGCTTTTAAAACTATTTCAAACTTTTAGGATAGGCTTTCTCAAGCCAAATTAAAGTTTGTGTTGACAAACTTTAACTAGTTTGTTGTTCATAAACAAAGTAAGTGTCTTAGGTTACAGGTACTTTACAGACAAAGCCAATAACACTCAAGCATATCTTGTCTAACATTTTCCTATAATATGTTTAAAATGTATAAAAAAGAAATTCCTTGTATGTTAATGCCTCTCTTTAAAATTATTCAATATTGTTTGTTCTGTATTTTATCTAAATTAGGTGTTGTGAACTGGAGTGCATTTTCCAGACAATATAGGCAAGAGTTCCGGGTGCCCTACTCGCTGACTCTGTGCTTGCAATGCACTGAAGTATACAAGGACTGCCCACCTGGGTCTGTGGGTGATGGCCGAAGCGGAGTCCAGCGGGGACTTTATTCTGAGAAGGAGGTTGAGGGCTATTGCTCGGTTGACTGTTTTTTTTTTCAGGCTGAGTAGATTGTGTGTGAGTGTACGTATGTGTGTGAGTGTACGTATGTGTGTGAGTGTACGTATGTGTGTGAGTGTACGTACGTGTGTGAGTGTTTGTGAGTGTACATACGTGTGTGAGTGTACGTACGTGTGTGTGTGAGTGTATGTACGTGTGTGTGTGTGTGTGTGTGTGTGTGTGTGTGTGTGTGTGTGTGTGTGTGTGTGTGTGTGTGTGTGTGTGTGTGTGTGTGTGTGTGTGTGAGTGTACGTACGTGTGTGTGTGAGTGTACGTACGTGTGTGTGTGAGTGTACGTACGTGTGTGTGTGAGTGTACGTACGTGTGTGTGTGAGTGTACGTACGTGTGTATGACGAGTGGATAGTGCCACGGATAACTTACCGAAGTCGACAGTCGTGTACTTTTACGTGACAGAAGGGGTACGCCGCACCACAGACGCGTGACACCAACGCGTGACTCCAACGTCGCACCACAGCACGCCGCACCACAGACGCGTCACACCAACGTGTGACTCCAACGTCGCATCACAATAAAATAATATCTATTTTCCCCCCTAGCTTTTCTTATCTTTCCTTTGTTATCTTTCTAATCAATCATTCTTTTCTTGTATTCTGATGACATTGAAAATATCACTGATACAAATTTTGTATTGTATACAAAGTTGTGTATGTCATTAATGTCATCTCTGAATGGTTTACAAACATAGTATTTTTTTTTTAAATAATTCACTCACTTTCTACTGGATATGAGGACTATGCAAATTATACACCATCAAAGTCACAACTTTTTGCACAATTATTAACAACAACTTTAAAGTTGAACAGATAAATTCATTAATTGTAATCTATAAACATAATATTCTGGAATGTGTCATTCTGAGTTTTTACTTTTGAAGGTGGTAATAATTTTAATTTACACAGTTGACCATAATGGGCGAATACACAATATAAAACTATTCACGATATTGTTTACAGGAGAAGGTGACAAGAAAGTATTTTAATAGCCTATTATTTTCAAGAAATCAACAATGAAAAAATATAAGACAGGGAAATAGTCTTTTAGTCACAAAATGCAAAACAATGTAGGTTCATGTTCAAATGTTCAAGGCTGTCAGTGTCGACTATTTTATTTATATATTTTTTGGTCATAAAGATAGATCTGAAGTGAACAATAGCCTTTATGACTTAAATACATATTACAAATCAGGCAATATAATTGGTTCAAATAAAGTAGGGTATTAAAAGTAATTAATTATTTTATTTTATTTAACAACACTATTAAAATACATGAAGAAATATATAAACAATGAACATATGTATATTATGTACAAATGCCAACAGAGGGCGCAAGAGGGCTGACGATAATTGTTACACTTTACATCAAGAGCAGTACTACGGTGACGCATAGCTGCTGCCACATACATATTATTTTTCCCCCTCAATTATGTTGTAATAACGAGATCTTGTGTCGTTTTAACGTCATCTTTTCTCGTAATAACGTGATCTTATGTCGTTAAAACGACATATGTTTCTCGTAATAACGAGATGTCGTTAAAAACGACATCTTTTTTGCCTTTATAAGGACATGTGTAGTCATGTACAAAATATGCCTTTATCCACATAAAATTGACAGCCTATAGCGCCTTTATCACACTTCTACGTTCAAAAAGCTTAAGCAAATAGTAACAGCCCCCAATGAGGCAAAATGAATCAATGAGGCCCTTTTTTAAAATATATTTTATATAGGCCTATACGTTTTTTTTATATATATAATATATTATATATAGCCTAAGATTTCTTTTTGTTAATAGGCTATATCTTCATTACCTAGAGATATAATTAAACAAAAAGTAGTCAAAACACATCTAACAGAACATAGCCTAAGTTGTTTATTTTTTACAACATTGTGTTCTTATTTTGTTTAATTAACGAAATGTCAATCTTCATCTTTATAACAGAAGATACAATACAAAAATCTTCAAGATACAGCCATATAGGCTACAATCTTCACATGTATAACGGATTATCACCTTATAAACAGTCCTTTGTGTGGTGGAATAAGCAATGCTATATAGAAATATATGGTTACCGGTAGTATAATTTAAACTTTATTTTATTATTTTATTTGTTCATTAACTAATTATGCTAACTCAACTAATTTAATGTAAAGAGCTGGATACTAATTACTAATTAAATAATGTCAAATATTAAATGTAGGCTATTGATTAGAGTTGCCATAGACTGAAGGATTTTTCTAAACTAGTAGTAATTTATTTAAGCAATTAGGACTAATCTCACGTTTAAATTCAATCCTGGGTGTATATATGGCTATTCCGCGCTCAAGCGCATAAAACTTGCCGCAAAGCACCGGCAAAAGTAGGCTAATGATATAATAAATGTGTCTGAAAAAAATAATGAAGCATTTAAATTGTTTATTAATGAACTAGTCTTTTCTAAATCAGTGTAGGCTGCCTGCAAACTTATCTACATCTCCACTGTAATTTAGCCTCTAGAGATGCGCCTTTCATACGGACAGGATCACCTAATCAGATGGTATACCGTAGGCTATTTGCTTTCGATTGGATTTTTTTTCGTTGGTGGATAACATTTTTTTTTTTTTTTATAAACTTTATATAGATAGTTATATTTCTCATGTCTGTGAGGCTTGTCTATACACTGTTTTTCGGTTCATTTTTTAGACGCGCTCGAATTCACAGAGATCATGAAAGCGCGCCCTGTTCGTTTTATTTTATTTTACAAAAGCACAACGTTTTCTTGTTGTTGAGAGTTTACACAAATAAAAGTAGTTGCGACTGATGTATTATTCTTTTCTGTATGACCAGAAATGATGGAGTATTTAAGTTGTTTCCACTGTTGATAGGAAAATGCGAGTGATGGCACCGGCGCGTCCATGTCATGCAGTGCGCGCTCCACACTCCGCGCTCCACACTCCGCACAAACACGATATGCGCTTAATAATAGCGAACATTTATCTAGGTTAACGTTAGAGCGAGCGGCCATGCCAGACTGATAAGTCTTCTTCATGTTTAACAAATCAAATTCTGTTTTATTTTATTGCGACAGTTTGAAAAGGATCGACGACTGAAACACTTAGCAGCCTATACAGATAAACGCCCAACGCTGGTGTTTTTCTTTAAACAAATTCGTTTAGTCTTTAAAATAAATATTGTTTGTGGGCTAATTAATGCCACAATAATTTGTTTATTTTATTGGCTACTTTTATTTTTCATTTTTGTTTTGCATTGAATACCATTTAAAGGATTTGCTGTGCACCGCAATGCCATCCTCCCAGTCCCATAGAAAGCCACGTTAAGAGCCACCTTTATTTTCTTTATAATAAAGGGTTTCTATCGGAAAACGCTTAACGCATAATTAAATGCATTGCGTTCATATTCTGGGCTCATCTGCTTGGATAGTATGGTTTATTAATAAGGTGTGTAGGCTACAGCATTTGTTCTTTATCACTGAAGTAGCCTATTAAGCCACATTAAGCTTTTTCTTTATTATAAGGGTTTTCTATGGGAGGAAAATGCTTAGCCTAATATGCAATTAAACACAATGTTCGTATTCTGGGCTCATCTGCTATTAATAAGGTGTGTACAGAATTTGATCATTTAACATGAATGTCCGTTGGGGGCTGTTATTTCTTCAGCTTTTTGAACGTATGATAAAGACATGATTGGCTATCAATTGTATGTGGATAAAGGCATATTTTGTAGCCTACATGACTACACACTTGAGTGGAAAACATATGTATGTGGCAGCAATGCGTCACCGTAGTTTTTCATAAACTTCGATTTATGAATAAAGAATTTTCCAAGCAAAATTATTAAGTTGACTATATATTGTACAGAGAAATTTGAGTCAGAAAATTAAAAGAAGATATCAAAATTAGATAAATGTAGACTATGTTTGAGCCATGTTGTCCATTAATGAAACATTGGCTATATCATTCCACAGAGAAGAGCTATGTGAGCAATTATAGAATAAATGGTCTAACGTTTCCGTTTCCATAAAGCAAAAGCTGCATTTTTCGTCTACGGTATAAATTTTTAGATAATCTTGTTACAGGGGTAATAATGGTAAATAATTTTAAATGATATTTCTTTTACTTTGTTTGTAATTAAAAATGTATGTGGGTTACTCCATGCTCTATTCCAATTCATATTTTCATACAAGGGGGACCATTTGTATCTGGAGGCAGGGATAGATTTTGCAAATAAAATATTTTTTATTACTTTGTTGTTAACTTTTCTGTCTAGAAAAGACAGACCATTTATTGAAACACTGCTGTAGAAAGACCAACAAGTTAGAGCCTGTTTATGGAATATTCGCTTCTTTTTTGATGACAAATTTAAAATTAAGATAGGCTTTAATATTAAACAAAAATTCACTTTAAAGAAAAGCTTCCTACAAAACAAAACAAAAATCATGTCTCCCGATAGGCCTATAGCCTATTGCAAATCCAATCTTACTCATGCTATTCACTTTTCGTTATCAACATGGGAAAAATAACATTATAGGCCTATTGGGACGACGTGTGTATCAGGCGTCTTATTAGGCGACGTACTGAGGGACGACGTGTGTATCAGGCGTCTTATTAGGCGACGTACTGAGGGACGACGTGTGTATCAGGCGTCTTATTAGGCGACGTGCCTGGTTCAGACGTTATGATTTTTTATACATTTCTCACGTACGCCGTCGCCACGTCGCCGTAAGGTATACGTTACTACTGTGACGCCGCCGTGACGTCGCCGCCGGTCTGTCGTCTGACGTCTCTATCAATCCCATTCAAAAATAGACACGGACTGACGGCGACGGAAGGGTAGACTGCTCCTTCGCCTTCTTCAGGGTAGACTTAGAAAAGGCATGATCTACCCGCCATACGTGTGTGTGTGAGTGTACGTACGTGTGTGTGAGTGTACGTACGTGTGTGTGAGTGTACGTACGTGTGTGTGAGTGTACGTACGCGTGTGTGAGTGTACGTACGTGTATGTGTGTGTACGTACGTGTATGTGTGTGTGTGTGTGTGTGAGTGTACGTACGTGTGTGTGAGTGTACGTACGTGTGTGTGAGTGTACGTACGTGTGTGTGAGTGTACGTGTGCGTGTGTGTGTGTGTGTGTGTGTGTGTGTGTGTGTGTGTGTTTACGCGTGTGTGTGTGTACGGTTGATGTACGTGATTATCTGTATGTGTGCATATGGGTAGATGACAAATAAGGGTGAAACAGCATTTTTTAAAACAAAGTTCTAAATTGCTTAAGAATCGTATGAATTTGTAAAGTACAAATACTGTTGTTTTTGAAACTGTTAGAGGTTAGCAGATTTTTTTTCTCATTATGTAATTTATTAAGCTTTTCTCACAGCTCCAGGCAAAATATGTCCTGCGGTGTGACATGACATTACTATAAAATTCAAATATTGAAATATTATTAATTTCAAATACAAATCAGGTATGTTTTATGTTTAACAAGTATTCTTAAAGAATGATCATTAAAATTCTGCATATATTTTTTTTTCACAGCTGTTTTTCGATTATATTCTTTGCTTGTGCCATCTTTTACCACTCACTCCAGTGGAAATATTGTTTAAAATGAGAAAAAATATTTGAAAATGTTTATAATTTTTTTATATAGTTATATTATGCAATGTTTTCAAATGCATATCATTATTTAAGCTAGTTAACATAGTAAAAGTCGTTTAATTGTGTTTGAAGTGATGTCACACCACAGGACATCCCGTCACACCACAGGACAAAATGAGACACTGCATGAACATTTATGGTGAAATATATTGAATACTTTTGTAACAAACAAATTCATTTGCATCTCTATTTGAACATTAATGAAAATCCACCATATCAGTACAATCTTATTACTTAATGAATGAATTTGAACTAAAAACATAGTGAACAAGACATACTGAATAATTAACATTTTGGAGGTGTCAGATCAGACCCAGTCATAAAGACCATTCATTTCTATTTTTAACTTAAAAGACTAAACAAATATCTTGTTTCTCAGGGGAAAGTCATTAAAATCATGCTAAAATAATTAAAAGCATGTTAAAATCATCAATTCAGCTCTTTGAACAAAGATTCCAGTGAACAAGAGAAATCTGACTTCATCATTTCCCTGTACCTCCTTGTCCTTTCTTTACTCATGCCTAAAAACTGACAAATCACTTTAAAAACAATGATCAGTGACTGTTAACATACACATACAACAAACAAATGAAGACAGATATATATATTTATGCTTAATATATGTATAATATAGGTATATTATGTATAATGAAGACAGATATATATTTATGTTTAATATATGTATAATATAGGTATATTATATATAATATTTACAATATTTGTTTAATATATATAGAGAGACAGAGATATATTTATATTTATGTTTAATATTGCAAACATAACAGACGAGAATCTAGCTAGACATCTGATTTAATTATGTCACACTACAGGACGGGCTGTCACACCACAGGACTTTTTCACCTTTGCAGCCATTTTGAGTAATTGCTATACAAGACTGACCTTGGGCATTACAGTAACTGAATAAGTTCATTGTTTTAAACCTGAATATGATTCTTTTTTTAAAATATTTAAATTTTTTCTCGAACTAGATCAGTCTAGATCAGTCACACCACAGGACTATCAAAAATGGACACGTTCATGGTCTGACAGAAATGATAAAATATATCAAATTAATAAGAGATTAACACTCACATTTTAACCTCCTTAGCACATCCAAACATCTGGGGGACTTCCTGGTAGGGGGCTTGACTAAAGGACCCCTATGGCTGTCCATGTAACTGCCAGTACAAAAATCTAATATCCTATGTCACACTGCAGGACAGCATTTGTGTTTCAAAACTAAATGTACTGTAAATATTATTTTAGTACTTTTTAGCATTTTGAAAACTTAAGTTAAGTAAGTAAATGCATACAAAAAAATGCCAAGGCATTTATTAGCTGCTCCAAGCATACCTGCTTTATTTTACTAATATTTACATTTGATGAGTCATCAATGTTACAGTCACACCGCAGGACATTTTGCTATTCACCTTGAAATATGAACAACACCAAATAAATTTTACGTCCCAAAATCATAATATTTAAATAAAATGATGTTCTATGCCCCACTGGCATGTGTTGTTTTAATTGAGAAATGCAGTTCAATAAACATTTACACTTGATTACAGAAAAAACATGCGTCACGTCATCTGCCCATATCTCTTTTACACAATTATTTTTGTTTTGAAATAAAAGTTATCACTGGTATGAGTTTGGTTTTTTGAGATGGCATGCATAATATGGGATACAGACAGAGAATTACAATGTACTGTATGTAGTTAGTTTAACTTAAAACTACTTTATTGGCATAAATGTTTTATAATAACCTAATGCACAAAAATAAACAAGAACTATTACAGAGGAATGATTAAAATAAGAAATATATAAGGTGCCATTAATGTTTACAGTAATTTAGTAATTTACACAGTGAAGTGCAACAGAATGTAAAAAAACTTTTAAAATACTACACAGATATTGCACAATATATAGCCTATACTCTGTAATTCCTTATGTTTACCTTAGATCAGACATAGTTAAAACTATGGATATATGCTCAACTACTTTTTGCTGCTTTCATTATTACTTTAGAGTTGTTTTAATACTTTATCATTTTATTAAAGTATTATTTCAAATTTGCGCAAGCGTTTTTAAGACGCGTGACGTCACCACTTAACGCAAATACGACGCATGCGCTGTCAGCGCGATATGGCGCATGAGTTTTCAACCGCATTTCCTGTTTACCGTGGCGTCGACGTCATTACTGTGCCACTAACCAACGAGAAGCCCCAGGTGCGGCCCCGCCTCGATCGACGTCATCACTTTGCCCCTAACCAATGAGAAGCGTTATGGGCGGGGCTGCACGTGCAGCCCCGCCCCAGGTGCAGCCCCGCCCCGATCTGCAGGCTGCAGCCAGGTGTACTTGGTTTTTCCTGCAGGTGAAAACAAGATGCATCCGTTTAAGCCTTTTACTTTATTTATCAGGGCTGTCAATTGTTTTGCCTGAGTTGGGTGATATATTTGTATGCTCTTAACATGGTAGCAAAAAAAATGTGCAGTATGACTAGGCTAGATTTAATAGAGTGCTAGGCTTTATAAAAACTGTAGTGTAGCTATTAAAAAGTATATTTATGTTAAACGATTTTAAATTGAATGATTAATGACCTGTTCAGAATAAGTATAGCAGTAATCGGCAATAAGAAGTATGATAATTATTTTTAGTTTAAAATCCAATAAGTTTTAAAGTGGTTTCTGAATGGTTAATTAATACTAAATGCAGCATCTATGAATGAACTTGAGGCATGCAGACCGGCTGCTGCAGGGCTTTAACAAATCTTAAACAAACAAATAATTATATGAATGTTTCTAGCCCATTTTATTTGTCTCTCATAAGATTGTATACATGATGACAATTATACTTGTATCTATCATATGTACCTAACAGACATTCAGCATTATAGAAATAAATAAATCCAATGTAGCCCTAAGTAAACTGCCAAAATAAGATTATCTATAATGTCTATAACAGTAGCCTAAATGTATGAGAAAATAAGGAAATTAGGCGGGCAGACGTGCAGACGTACAGACGTTAAGACGGGCAGACGGGCAGACGTTAAGACGGGCAGACGTTAAGACGGGCAGACGTGCAGACGTTATCCACACGTTAACTTCTAACGTGACGCCGCCGTCACGTCTGTAACGATCAACAGCTACACGTTATTGACGTGTCTACGTGACGTGACATTTGCGTGTACGTCTCCATATAAAACAAATGGAGACGTACACGCACGTATACACGTGTGTTATCTGTCGTGCTTGTCAGTCTCGTCGCCGAATGATACATTCCGAGCGCCATATAGTGGACACGCATGCTAATGTTTGCCTACGCGTCGGCGATGGCGCCAGGCGAATGAGGATATTCTTCTTGTGGGAGAGACAGGAGCGAGGAAGACTCGGGTGAGGAAGAGGACATTAATGAAGGGGGGGGGGGGGCTTTGAGGTATAGTGCCCAGGAGCACCACACTGTCTTAATACGGCCCTGGCCCTGGTGTGTCCTCAGGGATTGAGGCGATGAGGACAGGGGGGTTGGTGCAATGCCTCTGTCCCAACACCTCATCCATGAGGACAAACCAGGACCAAGTTTCAGCAGTGGGTTTCCCACTCACACCCTCTCCTGTCCCAGGACACTTGCAATCCTAAAGGCAGAGCAAATGAACCATGGCTTGTTAACAACAAGAGGACAATACATTTCAGCAAAGATGTGTGTATTACTTTTCTTATATATAAACCCATTTTTTCCTGAATTGTTCTAAAAAAGCAGAAAAGGGTACTTAACACAGAGGAGCAATCTTAAGTGCATTGTTAACACTGCAAAATATGACACATCAAGACATGCATACAAAATACTTCAGAAATCATATTTCTGTATACTAAAATTTGGTTAACCACATAGCATGACAGCACTACAAAAACACATAAAAGTGAAACCCCATTGCCTTATCTACTGCTTTTCTTATTGTTTTGGGCTTTATTGGGTGAGTGATATTTCTTATAATACACAAGTGCAAATATTACAAATAGGTCGTTAAACTAATAACGTTATTACCACAAGTTTTGCCTAAAACTACCTGATAAATGTAGCCACGCAATGGTGACGAAGGAGTTAAGAAGAAGTTTATAAGAAATTTAACTCTGGTTTCGCTAGCTATTTGAGTAAATTAAAACATAATACTTACATTTAAATGTGAATTTGCTGTCCACCACCGATCTCTAGTCTCGGCCGCCTTTAAAAATAAGTAAATAAATGCTGTCGTCAACGGCGCGCAATGACTTATGGGGTAGAATAGGCCGCTAAGTGTCCATTTATGTATCCTTCTTTTCACGGGGAAACGAATGGTGCATTTGGCCATAGACATGTATAGAAAGGCTAGATGGCTCAAGGCGGAGTCAGCTGTGTCGTCACTTGGCGGCCATCTTAGGTCAGGAGACTGCGCTGCTGCTCCCTGCTGCTCTGGACGGAAGGGGAGTGACATACGCCAACTAAAATGCTCGTAACTTGCTGAATTCTTGACGGATTTACAAACGGTTTGGTTTATTACAAACCTTATTAACGTGGCTATGATTTGTGCTGATGCCGTTTGTGGCTAATAATTTTTCACAAGTATGCAGTTAAATAGCCGCATCCCTGACGTTTATGACACACCAAGCCGTTTGAAAATCGGTTGAAAATTGAGCAAAATATAGTTATTTCAGCACTACATGCACAATAGACTTTAATGTTATAACTGGACGAGCGGTCCTGTCCTAAGATGGCCGCCGTGTGACGTCGTCGGGTCCCATTGGCTCTCAGCGCCGGTAAGCTATCTAGCCTTTCTATACATGTCTATGCATTTGGCGTCGCTTTTGAATCAGGGAAGCCTTCGTCGCGGCGCGATGACGCAACCGGCCTTCGAATACGGCCTTCGAAGGATAGAGAATTGAATTGGGACAGCCTTCATCGAGCCTCGGTGAAGCAATCGGCCTTCAAATGCGACCTTCCAAGGATGCAGCCTTTGAATTGGGACGTCCTTCGTCGTGCCGCGGTGACGCAATCGGCCTTCAAATACGGCCATCCGGCCTTCAAATACGGCCTTCGAAAGATGCAGCCTTCACTTTGGGACACAGCTTATAAATGGACATGATAGGCACTAAATAGGCCTACAGATGTTATACCTAAAATAATACTCAACCATTTCCTGCACTTCCCTGAATAAGCCTATTTTAGTGTTGTAGGCTATTCTTATAGCTTTCCTGTAGCTCAGTGGTAAGAGCATTGCGTTAACAACGCAAGGTTGTGGGTTCGATCCCAGGGGATTGCACATATCTATGTATAAATGTATAGACTAACGCAATGTAAGTCGCTTTGGATAAAAGCGTCTGCCAAATGCATAAATGTGAATGTATTCTAAGTGATGAACTGAACAAGTTACCACCTGTAGGCTATATCATGACTTTCTGTGTATTTCATGACTCTAATGTTTCAAACACCTGACTCACCTATTGTAACTGTATAGGCTACAATGGTAGGCTTTTAATTGATGTTGTTGTATTTTTCCTTCTTTTTTTTTTTTATCTGTCAAACTGATTAATTGTATATTGTCTGATATGTTGTTTTACAAGTAAGAGTTAAAAGTTATAAGATAAAGGGTTTTAATTTCAAAGTCTTCAATGCCATGGACCATGTTGTCATTAGTTGCCCATTGACTTTTCATGGTAGTAACACATTGAGAAAGACGCAGTTAAGATTATCCAATATAATCTATTGCCTATAGGCTACTTTGTTCATTTTTACCATGATTTCATCTTCATTCTGAAATTTACTTTGCTGACTCCGCTGACTCTTGGGCTGCAAGACAGTGAGTTCCTCTAACATAACAAGATGTTGATGTTTTTTTTTACTCTGATGAACTCTGATATATAAATTCTGTCATAGAGAGAGGTCATGTAAACACTGTTTCTAACATGCATTTTCACTGTCTCTCGTGTTCTCATCTTGTAAACATATTATTGAATAAAGTGCTAAAGGGGCATAAAGTGGTTTGCAGCATGGCATTATAATTGTCCCAAATCCTTGTTAATAGGGCTACATAAAGATTTCTGTAAGATTGCATTAACATTAAAGAGTGCTAATAATAGACATACATATACATATATATATATATATATATATATATACACATATATACATATATGTCAGGGTTTTGAGATACGAACCCAAGCACAGACAGAATTAGGTGAAACAGTTTATTGTAGTGTTGAAAACAAGGAAAGCAAAACCCACAAGGGGGCAAAACATAGGCAGGGCAAACAAAGAGAACCAAAAGCAACAATACTTTTCTAACAAATGTAACAAGTAGAAAAAAACTGTCATATTAAGAACCTTTTTTGTTGATAGTTAAAGGGATACTTCAGGATTTAGCATTAAGCTTTGTATTATTAGAAAACCTGTAGGATTTTCGAATTACCATGCTTTCCTCCCTCATGTCCCCCTGAGACGAGAGACTCCTGAAATTAAGTCTGGGTTACATTACACTCTTAAGGGTATCATAAAGTAGACATGTAGGCCGGCTTTGTATTTGAAATGTCAATTTGTCTGATATAAATGGTCAGCATATTTTATGTAGCCTAGCCTACTATATATAATTAATTTCCTATTATTTTTATATTTAGGTAAAGCAGATGGGATACTGATTGCAGTTTTTGCTGCATTTGAATACACTACAGCGTATTTCTATTCAATAAGACACATTCCGAAATTAGATCTATTCCCGATTTAATGGGAGATGGAGAAAAATTATGTAGAATATCGTGCTTTTCCAAAAGAACCGTTTAAGCATGTCAGGTTTGTCAATAATATTTAGCCTCTGCTATATTTAACTTTAATAATACACCGTACACAACTTCGAAATCAGCCATTGCAGTAATCAAATGTGGACTAGTTAGAGGATACAACCGAAGAATAAGAAGTTAAACTAAGGTAAAAAAAAAAAAAAAAAAAAAAAAACGTGTTACAACGTGTTCTCTTACTTGTCTCTCGTACTTGCGTAAGTATCTTACGCTAGGGGAAAACCTCTTTTCCTCGAGATATTGAAGCCAAAAATTATCCTTAATTTTGCAATAATGTAAAATGCATTGCAGCAGCATGCAGACATGGGCGAGACAGCTTGCGCGCCCATTGGCTGCTCTGCGGCAACTGCACCAGCCTATCGATAGCCCCTCATGACGTCAAAACCAATGAGGGTGCTTCGCGCCCATTACGTCATGTCCCGCCGAAAGCGGGTGGGGCTAGGGCTATAAATACGGCCCAGAGAGGCTGGTTTGGTCAGCTTTTCATCTCTTCAGCGGGCCTTCGCATCGCTGGATCCTGAGAGGAAGCCACGCCGTCTGAGTCAAGCACCCAGTGGGATTAGTGCATCTGAAGCTGCTGGTCGACATCTCGCCGCCTTCAGTCGCCGTTTCTGCTGACGCTTTCCGGCGTACATATCCTTTCCTCTGCTACTGTGTTTTGTGTATGTGTGTGTGTTCGCCGCCGCGACACACACTCTCATTGCACTAAAAGAGGCGGGCGTCTTTTTCAAGACGCCCCTTTCCCCCCCAACCCGCAAAGCTCGCCGGTGCGCCCGCTTGCCTTGCCTGCTTGGAGGATGATGCTTGCTCTCCCTCTGTTCGAGCCGCGCAAACCGCGCCGTTCACAGGGGATGTCAGGAGCGGACGGTCACGGGGCTAGCTTTCTCTCTCCCTCTGTTCGAGCCGCGCAAAATGCGCCGTTCACAGGGGAGGCTGGAAGCGGACGGTCGGGGTTAGTTTTTCTTTACGTACAAGAAAGCTACCCTGCCCCTGCGCCCCATTCACGCGTCACTCACCGGCGAAAGGAGAAAATAGTGTTTAGTCCCGCCGGACTGACCTGAATTTTCTCACACATTTCTCAGTTCCCTGATCAGGCGACTGGAAATATAAATATTGCAGCGCCTGCAAGCAAACGCCGAAGAAAACATGTTGACGCTCTTATATGCTCGTGCATCTGAAAGCCTTTGTGTTCCCCCCTGTGGCTCAGTGGTGGAATTTGGAGTTTTTCACACGAGAGACCGGTGTTCGAATTCCGGTCTAACGGCAGATCAATTATGCCTCCAATGCTTCGCTCTGTCAGTTCCCTGAAAGGCGACTGCAGATGTGCATTTTGCAGCCAACGAGTGCGTTGTACAACCCGCTCACCTGCACCCAAACACCGTTTCTATGGTTCCCGTGCGTCACTGGCGAAAGGAGAAAAGAGTGTTAATCCCGGTCTAACGGCAGATTAATTATGCCTCCAATGCTTCGCTCTGTCAGTTCCCTGAAAGGCGACTGCAGATGTGCATTTTGCAGCCAACGAGCGCGTTGTACAACCCGCTCGCCTGCACCCAAACACCGTTTCTATGGTTCCGGTGCGTCACTGGCGAAAGGAGAAAAGAGTGTAAATGTCCCGCTGCGGCCGGGCCGAATTCTATTTCTCACACATTTCTCATTCCCCTCTGAAGTTCAGGCGACTGGAAATGTCATACTGCAGTGAGCGAGCCTGTTGTAATGCACGCACGCCTGCAAACAAACGCCAGCATGTTGACGCTCTCTGATAATACTCGCGCTATCTAAATGCCTATGTGTCTTCCCCTGTGGACCAGTGGCAGATTCTCAGGTTTTCACACGAGAGACCCGTGTTCGATCCCAGGTCTACCATAAAAAAAATTTATGCCGTCAATGCTCGCTCTGTCAGTTCC
This sequence comes from Leuciscus leuciscus, assembly GCF_965113295.1. Taxonomy (NCBI): domain Eukaryota; kingdom Metazoa; phylum Chordata; class Actinopteri; order Cypriniformes; family Leuciscidae; genus Leuciscus; species Leuciscus leuciscus. The sequence goes on along the minus strand of NC_138747.1, from coordinate 22,851,748 downwards.
CTGAAAAGGCGACTGCAGATGTGTATTTTTGCAGCCAACGAGCGCGTTGTTCAACCCGCTCGCCTGCACCCAAGCACCGTTTCTATGGTTTCCGTGCGTCACTACCTCCATTCTCACACATTTCTCTGGAAATGTCAATATTGCAGTGGACGAGCCTATTGTAATACACGCACACCTGCAAACAAACGCCAGCATGTTGACGCTCTCTGTTTCTATGGCAACTTCTCGCTCGTTCAGTTCCAGTAAATGCGACTGTTCCAGTGTACTCTGCAGTAAGCAAGTTGGCGACACAGCCGTTTTTACGGCTATCCAGATAAATCCCATAAGAGTGTATTTTCTGGTGTTCCGGCCACGGCGTTATGAGTGTGGACAAAATGCCCAGTGCTCATTCCTACACAGAAACACAGCCCGTCGCACAGGGCTCGCGCACATGAAATCGACCCAGATCGATTGCGCATTAAATGTGGTAAATGTGCCCACTGCCCAGTGCCCACAAACACTACGTTCTGCATGTCTCAAGGTTTCTGTAAAACAAAACCAACATGCATTCGCTCTGCTCAGGCAGACAATGCTCTCAGTGTTGTAAATGTGCCCGCTATCCCACGCCCACATTCACACATAGACATGACAGGTCTTACGGGACTCGCCCAGCCCTCCCCCTCTCGGTTGACCACCGCAGAGGAGTCGAGCGCGGGCAATCTGCTCGCTGTTATCAGCGCGCCCCCTGCCTCAAATGTCATAAGCGCGACGCTTATGTTGCAGCACACTGAAGCCCCTCTGTCGCTGAGTGACCAGAGCGCGCTTCGCATTCAACCCCTAGCCATTCGTGCAAATGCATGGGCAAGGCTACCCGGGGTTTCGAAGTGGGTGCTAGACATTATAGAAAGAGGCTATTCGCTATAGTTCGGTCGACGCCCGCAACGCAAAGCGGCGCGAATCGATACTACGGTGAAAAAGGAAGTAGCACACCTACTTCGGGCCGAAATAGCGAAGTTACTGAGCAAAGGGGCTATAGAACCCTTATCACAAGCTCAGAGCGAAGGGGGCATGTACAGCAGATATTTTCTGGTACCCAAAAAGACGGGGGTCTCAGACCCATTCTAGATCTAAGACGACTAAACAAAGCACTTCTGAAACGACGGTTCAGAATGCTCACGACCAAGAAAATCCTCTCGCAAATTTGCCAAGGGGACTGGTTCATGTCGATAGATCTGAAAGACGCTTATTTTCAAATACAAATAGCGTCACGTCACAGGCGATTTTTTGAGATTCGCCTTCGAGGGTCAGGCATATCAGTACACAGTCCTGCCATTTGGCCTATCCCTGGCACCTCGCGCATTCACAATGTGCATGGATGCAGCGCTCGCACCCCTCAGGCTCCGAGGCATACAAGTGCTGAATTATTTGGACGATTGGCTGGTTCTAGCTCGATCACAGTCGGGGCTCATAGAACACAGGACCATATTACTCGATCACCTCGAGAATTTAGGTCTCACAGTCAATTGGGCGAAGAGTTCGCTGTCTCCCAGTCAGAAAATATATTTTCTGGGCACAGATCTGGACTTGCTGTCTATGACAGTACAGCTTTCGCCGCAGCGCAGACTAAGTATTCAGCGCATGACAGAGAATTTTCGCCACGGCGCTTTAGTCCCGCTCAAAAAGTTTTCAAAGGATGCTGGGTCTCATGGCTTCAGCATCCTCAGTGCTTCAGCTGGGTCTGCTTCGCATGCGCCCGCTGCAGTATTGGTTAAAAGCGCGCGCGCCGCGCAGAGCTTGGATCTCTGGTCTCGCGCGCCTCAAGGTCGATCAGAAATGCGTCGCAGCTCTGAAACCTTGGACAGTGACCGACTGGTACCGGTCAGGAGTAAGCCTGGGGACTTCCTCGAGTGTGAAGGTGGTGTCTACGGACGCCTCAACCTCGGGATGGGGAGCGCTGCTCGAGGGCAGACCGTTATTCGGCCAGTGGTCGGAACGGGAGAAGCTTCTGCACATAAACTGCCTGGAAATGATGGCAGTCAACAACGCGCTGAGGCGCTTTTGTCCCCAGATAAAAAGACACCACGTCTTGGTCCGTTCGGACAACATGTCAGTGGTGGCTTATATAAATCACCAAGGAGGTATCAGATCCAGAATCCTTCACAGGCTGACGGAACGCCTCCTGGTGTTAGAGCGAATCAGGGAGAGCGGATGCCCAGTGCTACTCGTCGCCCCATTTTTGGACAAACCAAGCCTGGTTTCCAGTCTGACGAGTACCGCCCCGTGGCCGATACCGGTGAGGAGGGATCTCCTCTCGCAGGCAAACGGCTCGATCTGGCATCCTTGCCCGGAGCGTTGGTCCCTACATGTGTGGGCCATCAACGGGTACCCGTTAACCTCCCAGCAGGAGTGTTAAACACGATCACACAGGCTAGAGCTCCATCTACGAGGCGGCTCTATTCCTCAAAATGGTCTGTGTTCACTAGCTGGTGTAACAGCGAGTGGTACTCCGCCCTCACGCTGTGGGGTGACGGAGGTTCTCTCCTTTTTACAAGAGCTTCTGGATAAGGGCAGAACCCCATCCACGCTCAAAGTTTATGTGGCGGCCATAGCAGCGTTCGCTGAACCACCGCTCGGCCAGTCATTAGGAAGGAACGATCTGGTCATTCGCTTCCTTAGAGGAGCTAAGAGGCTGAACCCTCCCAGACCTCCCTCAGTTCCCGTTTGGGACCTTTCCACGGTTCTGGAAGCCATGAAAGGTGCCCCATTCGAGCCAATACAGTCAATAGACCTGAAACTCTTGTCTTTCAAAACAGTGTTTCTTCTGGCTCTCGCTTCAGTGAAGCGCATAGGGGATTTGCAAGCGCTCTCAGTGAGCGCGACGTGTATGAAGTTTGGGCCTAATGACTCGAGAGTCATACTCAAACCAAAGCACGGATATGTTCCTAAATCCCTCAATACACCGTTTAGGGCACAGATGATCTCCCTGTCGGCCCTGCCGGTATCTGAAGAGGAAGGGGACGCAGGCTTCCTTTGCCCGGTCAGGGCGTTAAGGGCCTATGTGTCTCGCTCATCTGTTTTCAGACAGACGGAGCAGCTCTTTGTTTTGTTCAGCGGACGTTCTAAGGGACTAGCTGCGTCAAAACAGAGTCTATCCAGATGGATAGTTGATGCTATAGCGCTAGCTTACACATCCAGGGGCCTGCAATGCCCGATAGGTGTCAAAGCGCACTCCACAAGAGGCATGGCCTCGTCGTGGGCTTGGTCCAGTGGGATTGCCTTGCAAAATATCTGTATGGCGGCAGGCTGGGCCTCCCCGTCTACATTTATAAGGTTTTATAACCTCGAGGTTCCCGCTTTGCAAGCTAGGTTGCTCTCGGTTTAATTTTTAGTATTGCCCGCCCGATGCTATCGGCTCAGGATGCTGAAACTGCTAGAGCGTCGATCACTGATCGTCTGTATACTTCTGTGGGCAGTGCGTAAGTCCCCCATATTTACCAGTCCAGGCCGAGTTCGCCCTGGCTGTGTGGAACACTTGATATAACATGCTCTTATCAGAGCTCCATATTACAGGAATGATGCTATTCTAGCCCCTCTTCCCGGATTCTCTGTGAGTCCCTTGTTATTAGGCACTGTATGAGCCCCGGGCACCTGCCCTTGGGACTTTAGTGTTATGTCTCAAGCACGCACAGCGTTTTACATTGTGTTCCCCTAGCGTAAGATACTTACGCAAGTACGAGAGATCTCTCGTAAGAGAACGTACTCGGTTCCTAACGTAACCTCGGTTCACTCTAGAAGACAGGTTCACTTGCGTATCTTGCCGTGCATGCGTCATGTTCTGATTCGCTCCAGCGATGAAAAACTGACCAAACCAGCCTCTCTGGGCCGTATTTATAGCCCTAGCCCCACCCGCTTTCGGCGGGACATGACGTAATGGGCGCGAAGCACCCTCATTGGTTCTGACGTCATGAGGGGCCTCTATCGATAGGCTGGTGCAGTTGCCGCAGAGCAGCCAATGGGCGCGCAAGCTGTCTCGCCCATGTCTGCATGCTGCTGCAATGCGTTTTACATTTTTGCAAAATTAAGGATAATTTTTGGCTTCAATATCTCGAGGAAAAGAGGTTTTCCCCTAGCGTAAGATACTTACGCAAGTACTCGTTCCCTCTTCTAGAGAGAACCGAGGTTACGTTAGTAACCGAGTACGTCTTCACACGTAAACAACACGTTGGGAAGACGATCAGTTACTCGCACTTCCGACCGGTCGCCATGGGAACGCGTTAACAACACCTAAGCACATGTAGGAACCCCTATTTTTTACAGTCTATGGTAGGAACGTGTTACATATGATGACATATGATACATTTTTTTTTTTTGGCTCATTGTTTATATGTGGCAGACATGAAAATCAACGAACCTTAATTACAAAGTAAAGTATATTCAGCTGATCTTGTCTAAATGTAATATTATAACTATTATACGTTTTTAATAAACCTTTCCACTTTAACATTTATGATGTTTATTTGTGAAAGATTATGATAATTTAGTCATTTTATTAAGATTGAGTAAGTGTTGAGATCTCTAAGTTCTTGAAACAAAAAATCATGCTTGATTAGATTTACTTTTTATTACTTTATTTGTTTGATATTATGTATAAAAAAAATAATGCATGTTTTTAATCTATACAGTTCTCTTACGAGAGGTTCTCTCGTATTGCGTAAGTTAGCTTACGCTACGGGTAAAGTCATCTTTTCTCGAGATATGAAGCCAAAAAATTATCCTTAATTTTTATTCATTGTCAACGCAGTGCAGCAGCTAGCAGACCTAGAGCAGGCTATCTAGCGCGCTCATTGGCTGCTCCGCGGCAACTGCAGCAGCCTACCAGTGAGCCTGGCGTGACGTCACGCCCAATGAGGGCGCGTGTCACAGCCCGCCAGAATGGGAGTGGCTTAGCGTATAAAAGGAAGGCTCGGAGGCTGATACCCTGATTTTCGTCTCTTCAGCGAAGCTCTCTGCATCGCTGGATCTCTGAGAGAAGCCGCCGCCGTCGAAGCAAGCGACAGAGCAAGCAGAGGACAGCGCCTGAGGAAGCCGGACGATTCTTCGCCGCCTTCAGCCATCCGTGCCTGCTACGCTATCCGGCGTCATATCCTTTTACTGCTGTGTGTGTTCGCCACTGCGACACATACTCTCGCTTCTAAAAGAGAAATTTCCTACGAGGCGTTGTTTCAAATGCCTTGCACCACTCCCCGCTCTCTCTCTCTCCCTCTGTTCGAGCCGCGCAACTGCGCCGTTCACAAGGGATGTCAGAGATGCGGACGATTACGGGGCTCGCTCTCTCCCTCTGTTCGAGTCGCGCAAACTGCGCCGCTCACAAGGGATTGCAGAAGCGTACGGTCACGGGGCTAGTTTTTCTTTACGTTACAAGAAAGCTACCCCGCCCCCCGCGCCCGTCTCCCGGCGAAAGGAGAAAAGAGTGTTTCACATCCATTTCACACATATTTCTCAGTCCCCTCCTAATGACGCTCTCTGGCTACTCGCCCCTCTTCCCGTGCTCTCTCCCTCTGCCCGAGCCGCGCAGACCGTGCCGCTCACAAGGGATCGCAGAAGCGGACGATCACAGGGCTTGTTTTTGTTTACGTTACAAGAAAGCTACCGCCCCCGCGCCCGTCACTCACCGGCGAAAGGAGAAACGAGAGTGTGTGAGTCCCGCCGAGGCTTGACTGACCGCCATGTCTCACATAGTTCTCAGTCCCCTCCCAAGTTCAGGCGACTGGTAATATCAATACTGCAGTAAACGAGCCTGTTTATAGTACACGCACGCCTGCAAAACATGATGACGCTCTCTGGCTACTCGCCCCGCTTCCCGCGCTCTCTCCCTTTGCTTGTGCCGCGCAAACTGCGCCGTTCTCAAGGGATGTCAGAGCGGACGGTCACGAGCAATGTTCAGCACCCCGCGTGCCTCACTCACCGGCGAAAGGAGGAGAGAGAGTGTTTGTAGCCCCGCTGAGGTCGGGCCAATCTCCAATTCTCACACATTTCTCAGTCCCCTCTGAGTTCAGGCGGCTGGAAATATTAATATTGCAGTAAACGAGCCTGTTACAATACAATACACGCACGCCTGCAAGCTAACGCCGACACGAAACATGACGACGCTTTATAATATGCTCGCGCGAACCGATAACCTATGTTTTCTCCCCCTGTGGCTCAGTGGCAGAATCTTAGGCTTTCGCGCCAGAGACCCGTGTTTGAGTCCGGCTCTGGCGGCCAAAAAAAAAAAATGGTGTTTTATGCTGTTCGCTGCTCCGAGCTCGCGGCCAGCTTCTCACATGCAGAAAGTGAACCCGCCCCTCGCACCCTCCCGCTCACATGATGGTGCTTGAGTAATTATGAGAGTCTAAACATTTGAGCCTTCAAAGCATTTTGCGCTGTCAGTCACCTAAAAAGGCGACTGCAGACATCTGCAGTATTTTGTATTTTGCAGCCAACAAGTCAGTTACACAACTCGCTCGCCTGCACACAAACGCCGTTCGCACAGCGACCCAGAGAAATCTGAAAAAGAGTATTAATTCTGGTTATTCGGCTCACGCCGACGGTGTTTTGAGTGTAGGAAATGTGCCCACAGCCCAGTGCTCACCCCTACACACAAGCACGATCTCCCCTGTGTCTCTCACAGAGCTCACTCTCACAAAGCGGGCACGCGCCGCTCGAGTGATAAGCGTAGGAATTGTGCCCACAAGTCAGTGCTCACACCTACCCACTGCCCGCTCTGTCACACAGCTGCCCCGGGGGTTAGATCACATAAAGCTCCCCAACACTGGCCGTGTTATGAATGTAAGCCCTGTGCCCGCCCACGAGCGCTCACACTTACTGATAAACACATTAACACCCACGCCGCTCTCGCGTCACGGGTTTCTCACTGCAAAACGTTCTCCGTCCCAAGTGACCGAGTCATTGAGTGCTGTCCAGCCAGTTATCGCTATCAGCGAGCTCCCGTTCCCCAGCATCGACAGCGCGCGCACCGCGCAAATTCCTCTGCTACGAGTTCCCTATCCCGCGCAGTGCAGCGGCCGGGACCCAGAGGCCATTCGACCCCTAGCTATGCATGCGGAAGCGTGGGAAGCTATCCCGGGCGTGTCAGAAAGGGTGCTGAACATTGTGAAATGGGGCTATTCGCTGCAGTTCGCTCGCCGTCCCCGCGCTTTCGAGCACGGACTGAGACGAGAGTGAATACAGAAGCAGCCCATCTGCTTCATACAGAAATAGCGAAACTATTGTGCAAGGGGGCGATAGAACGAGTGCATCCTTCTCTGACCGAGACGAGCTTTTACAGCCGTTATTTCCTCGTTCCCAAGAAGGACGGAGCTCTCAGACCCATATTAGATCTGAGATATTTGAACAAAGCTCTCATGAGACGGCCGTTCAAAATGCTCACAACCAGACAAATCCTCGCGCAAATCCGCCCGAGGGACTGGTTTATTTCTCTCGATCTGAAAGACGCATACTTTCAGATTCAGATTATACCCCGTCACAGGCCATTCTTGAGATTCGCCTTCGATGGTCAGGTATATCAATACACCGTCCTCCCGTTCGGCCTGTCTTTAGCACCCCATACGTTCACGAAGTGCATGGACTCGGCCCTCGCTCCCCTGAGAACACAGGGCATGCGAATTCTGAACTATTTGGACGACTGGTTGATTCTAGCGCAGTCAGAGGAAGAACTCATATCCCACAGACTAGCGCTTCTCAGCCATCTGAAAAGCTTGGGTCTCTCGGTCAACTGGACCAAGAGCTCATTAATACCCAGTCAGTCAATCTCTTTTTTGGGAATAGAGCTGGACTCTGTGGCTATGACGGCCAGACTGTCGACACAGCGCGCGCGCCGTATTTGACATCTCGCCGCGTCTTTTCAGAAAGGCAGGTGTTTCCCCCTGAAAACATTTCAGATGATGTTGGCCCACATGGCTTCAGCTGCAACGGTGCTTCAGCTGGGCTTACTGCGCATGCGCCCGCTTCAGCGCTGGCTGAGAGCGAGAGCGCCCCCGCAGAGCGTGGATTGCCGGCGGCTCGCGAGTCAGTGTGAATCAGGGCGTCTCAGCCCTGCAGCCCTGGCTGGCGGCCGGATGGTACCAACGGGGAGTTACAATGGGAGTTATCTCGCACCGGAAAACGATCTCGACAGACGCCTCCAACCTAGGTTGGGGGGTGCTTCTCGAGGGCAGACCGGTCTATGGCCTCTGGTCAGACCGGGAGAAATGCCTTCACATAAACTGTCGGGAGATGCTAGAGGTCGAGAATGCACTGAAACATTTTCTCCCATACCTGCGAGGACACCATGTACTAGTTCGCACAGACAACATGTCAGTGGTGTCCTACGTGAACCGTCAGGGCGGGATCAGATCCAAAATCCTCTGCGCACTGGCGGAACGCCTCCTCGTTTGGGCTCAGGGCTCACTGCGCTCGCTGAGAGCCGCGCATGTGCCCGGTCACCTGAACGACGGCCCAGACAGACTGTCCAGAGACAACGTTCCCCCCGGGGAATGGTCTCTGCACCACCAGACGGTCCAGCTTCTATGGCGCCTTTTCGGCAGAGCGAAAGTCGACCTATTTGCGTCAGACGACAACGCCCACTGCCCGACATTCTTCTCGAAGAGCGAGGACGCGCTGGCCCAAGCCTGGCCCAGCGTCCCGCTGTACGCTTTTCCCCCGATCTCGCTGTTACCTCAGGTGATCGGGAGGATCAGAGAAACGCGCCACTCAGTGCTCCTCATAGCCCCGCACTGGGAGAGCCAGACATGGTTCCCGGAATAAATGCAACTGGCAGACTCAGCCCCATGGCCGATCCCGGTGAGAAGAGACCTTCTCTCAAGCCCGCGGTTCGATCTGGCATCCCCATCCAGAGCGCTCGTCTCTGCATGCGTGGATAATCAACGGATTTCTCGTTGATTTGCCAAAAGGGGTCGTGAACACGATCACGCAGTCTAGAACCCCCTCTACGAGACGGCTCTACGCGTCAAAATGGTCTGTGTTTAACAAGTGGTGCACGGGGAAAAATCTAAACCCACAAACGTGTGGGGTTTCGTGGGTTTTGTGCTTCCTTCAGGAGCTGCTGGACGTGGGCAGGTCCCCTTCCACGCTCAAAGTTTATGTTGCGGCTATTGCAGCGTTCGCCGACTCGGAGCGCATTAGGCTCGGCCGCGCATTAGGAAGGAATGAATTCATCATCCGCTTCCTCAGAGGAGCCAGGAGGATGAATCCCCCGCGGCCCCCCTCGGGTCCGATTTGGGATTTGTCTTGGTCCTAGAGGCCCTGAAAGCGTATCCCTTCGAACCTTTGGATACTGTGGATCTGAAGTACCTCACGTTCAAAACCGTTTTTCTGATAGCTCTGTCTGCAGTTAAACGCGTGGGTGACTTACACGCGTTTTCAGTTAACGCGGCGTGTCTTGAGTTCGGACCTAATGACTCAATAGTCATTCTCAAACCGAGACATGGTTACGTCCCCAAGGTGATGGTCACTCCTTTCAGAGCGCAGGTCATTTCCCTCTCAGCCCTACCGGCATCTGGCAGCGAGGTTGATAGTAACCTCCTCTGCCCTGTCAGGGCTCTGAGGAATTACGTCACGCGCTCCGCCGCTTTCAGGCGCTCGGAGCAGCTTTTGTTTCGTTTGGAGGGCGCACCAAGGGTCTCGCCGCCTCGAAACACAGTCTGTCCAGATGGATAGTGGACGCTATTGCGGCAGCTTATGCGTCCAGAAACCTGCAGTGCCCCTTGGGCATCCGGGCTCATTCCACCAGAGGCATGGCCTCATCGTGGGCTTGGTCCAGCGGGATTTCCATTCATGACATTTGTACAGCGGCAGGTTGGGCCTCCCCCTCTACATTTGTTAGGTTTTATAACCTGGAAGTTCCCGCCCTGCAGGCTAAACTTCTATCAGTCTAAGTCGTGTGTATGCCCTGCCCAGACTTTTGTGCGCGGGCTACTTACTCGATTTAGCTCTCCTGGTTGAGCTGCACTAGAAAGGGTTGTGTCAGTATCTGTATAGACCGGCCGAGCCGCTCTACACCCCCTAATGTGTGCTTATGAACATGTGCTGGCCCACCCTGTCGGCCACCTGTTTCCCGGGCTTCCCCTGGGACTCATGTAGTGGATGCTGGGCGCGCACGTCGTTGACAAGGGGTTCCCGTAGCGTAAGCTAACTTACGCAATACGAGAGAACCTCTCGTAAGAGAACGTAATCGGTTACTAACGTAACCTCGGTTCTCTCTAGAAGAGGGAACGAGTATTGCGTAACCCGCCGTGCTCACGCCACGAGCTCATTTCGCTTCAGTCGACGAAAACCAGGGTATCAGCCTCCGAGCCTTCCTTTTATACGCTAAGCCACTCCCATTCTGGCGGGCTGTGACGCGCGCCCTCATTGGGCGTGACGTCACGCCAGGCTCACTGGTAGGCTGCTGCAGTTGCCGTGGAGCAGCCAATGAGCGCGCTAGGTCTGCTAGCTGCTGCACTGCGTTGACAATGAATACAAATTAAGGATAATTTTTTGGCTTCATATCTCGAGAAAAGATGACTTTACCCGTAGCGTAAGCTAACTTACGCAATACTCGTTCCCTCTTCTAGAGAGAACCGAGGTTACGTTAGTAACCGATTACGTTTTCCTGAATTGCTAAAATACATTTCTTGGTATTTTCTTCTCCATCACCCACTTTCTCAATATGGAAGCTTATGTGTAGCAATATTCAATTTGAAATGTAATATGCAAAATCACAATGCAATATGTAAAATGGCAATGCATTTCTGTATTTAAATTTTTATTTTCCCATACATTTGTGCAACATTTGGTGCAAAATGAAAATGAAAATTCAATTATGTAATTTACATTTGCCATTTCATACACTAGTTTTAATATGTAAATTGAATACTAATTGTAACGCTTTATAAGTTGCAAAATTAAAATTAAAATGTATTACAGAAATGATTAGATATGTTTAACACATTCAAGCAAAAACTGTAGCAAAATTGTAATTTATATGTAATTTTTCTTAATTGCATTTACACTCACAGTTACGACACTTGCGATTGCATTTCCATTAAGTGTCCCGCAATGAATGTAGCAAAATTCAATGTGCAATTTGAAAATGCATTCTGAGCCGATCACGTGCCCGTTCTGCCCTGTCAATCACTGCGTGAAGGCGGGGCTCAGCAACAGGTAAACATACGCCGCTATGGTGCGTATTTTGAGGTGTTGGGAGGAAACACGGCGGCGGCAGAGCTGATACGAGCGTTAAATTCACTAGCAGATGAAGTGGAGCGTGAACAGAGACATGGTAGTGTTTCCGAAGATTATTACGTGCCTGCAGGACAGGTGATAGAACCAGTACGATGTTGGACCGTCTGGGTCTGGGAGAATGTTCTGCCTTATCAGGCGTCAACATTATGCTGAGCAGCTGTTGTCTGATGCTGGACTGTGTTGATGGTTTCGTTTTGTATAAAATATTGTATTAAAACCTTTTAATTAAAGTATTAAAAAATAAAACCTTAAACACAATCCAAATCTTCAAACAACATTCAGAGAACATGACGCTTGTCAAAATAAAGAAATTTACTCAAAACCATTTTATCTGTGCTCAAAATCAAACAATGCTTTCAGATCATACACACAGCTCAATATCATAAACACTACAGAGCATTCATTAGATCATTCCGTCCAAATATATAAATCTAATATGAAAACCTTCTGGATCAAAAAGTAAAAAATAAAATAATAGACTACATTTATTTTTAGTGTTTTTTTTATGGACTGTGGGAACATTGTACATTGGGCAATAAAATAAACAATAAAAACTAGTTAAAATGATTATATTTTACAGACATTCAAGACTATTGAATGTCTGTAGCCTATAGAGACAGAGCGCAACGCGTCATAATCTGAAGACCACGCCCACCAAGGGGGAAAACAAAGCAACTGTCTCCATTGACTTAGCATTGCGAGAGGCTGCCTCCTTGTCATTTCTTGCTTCTAAGAAAAGACAGAATAATGCCTAAAAGCTGCTATGTGACAAGGTGTACAGCAAACAAGCTAAGACACCCAGAAATAAGTTTTCATAAGCTGTCGACCCCAAAAAACGAGCGTTTGAGGACATAAAAGTGGACACAGGCTGGAACGAATGGGTAAATTGTGGGATCCTGACACTCAGTATGCACTAAAATACACCACATGTGTAGTAAGTTAAACATTTGGTCACTGGTGAGCCAAATATCCAAATGTCAGTTTTATATATTATATTTCTGTAAGATAAACTATCCTGTGTTGCCGATTACGGTCTCCTCCAGTGGCGTACGTTAGTTCTCAGAGTAATGAGACACGTGACGCTCTGACTCAACTGCCTGTATCCACTTTTATGTCCTAAACACTCGTTTTTTGGGGTCGAGAGCTAATAAAAACTTATTTCTGGGTTTTTTAGCTTCTTTGCTGGACACCTTGTCACACAGCAGTTTTTAGGCATTTTTCTGTCTTTTGTTAGAAGCAAGAAATGACAAGGAGGCAGCCTCTCGCAATGCAAAGTCAATGGAGACAGTTGGTTTGTTTTCCCCCTGGGTGTGGGCGTGGCCTAAATACACTCTGTCTCTATATTGAGAATGAGGAGATTTCGTCACGACACAGCGCCCCGCCCTCAGAGACCGCGTCATCCTCCCCTTTCCGCCATTTTGGGAGGATACCCGCCAGCACCGTTCATTGTTTGTATTGATAGTAGAGGAGGTTGTCGCACTATTTTAGAATGCCTGGAAAACACTGCTGTGTAAAAAACTGCTCCAGTGTCTCACACGATTGTCATGGAAACCGTAGGAGCCATGTATTACAGTTTTTTCGTATTTTAAAATTTAAAAGTAAAAAAAAAATCATTTTTGTTTGGCATTGGTAGTAAGTTTCTCCCTGTAAGGACCCTTTTCTTTTGCCGCATTCTTCTCCATTTATTCTTAATTTTCTCGTCATTTCTATTATAATTCCTCGAGCCGTCTTTCCTGCTCCGTCTCTGTATTGCTCTTGCACTGTTGCCCCTGGCAACCAATAGCGTATCCTCCCAAAATGGTGGACGGGCTCAATTCGTCACGTGACAGCAAGCTACCTATGAGTATGTCCTCATTCTCAATAGGCAGTATTTCTGCTCTTTGAAAGTAAAACACATATAGCCCCACAAGCACAGGATTCAGGAGAGTTGTTTTTGGGGTACAATATTTATATGTATTGCCTATCATGTCCATTTATAGTCTTTACACATCAGCTTGTATACTTGTATGGTTAAAAAGCTGCAAATTTCAAGACGCTGACGTCACTTCAGGTCGTCACGTGGGTCACCCGTTTGAAAGTTCAAGACGTTCGGATCTAGACGTTCGGATAGACGTTCGATCAGTCGGTCGGTCGTTCGGATGTATGGCGGGTACTCCGTGCCAAAATCAAACATACGACCGACCGACCGATCGAACGAACGTCTATCCGAACGTCTTGAACTTTCAAACGGGTGACCCACGTGACGACCTGCTTTTTAACCATACAAGTATACAAGCTGATGTGTAAAGGCTATAAATGGACATGATAGGCAATACATATAAATATTGTACCCCAAAAACAACTTTCCTGAATTCTGTGCTTGTGCGGCTATGTGTTTTTTACTTTCAAAGAGCAGAAATACTGCCTATAAGCTACAGACATTCAATAGTCTTGACCATATAATCATTTTAACTAGTTTTTATTGTTAATTTTATTGCCCAATGTACAAAGTTCCCATTGTCCATAAAAACACTCAAAAGTCGATTATTTAATTTTTTACTTTTTGATCCAGAAGGTTTTCATATTAGATTTATATATTTGGACTGAATGATCTAATGAATGCTCTGCAGTGTTTATGATATTGAGCTGTGTATGATCTGAAAGCATTGTTTGATTTTGAGCACAGATAAAATAGTTGAGTAAATGTCTTTATTTTGAAAAGCATCAGATGGTCTCTGAATGTAGTTTGAAGATTTGGTTTTGTATTTAAATTTTTGAGAAAGTGGGTGATGGTTCCAAGAAATGTATTTTAGCAATTCAGGAAAACTGTCCTATAGATTAAAAACATGCATTATTTTTTATACATAATATCAAACAAATAAAGTAGGCCCAATAAAAAGTAAATCTAATCAAGCAAGCATGATTTTTTGTTTCAAGAACTTAGAGATCTCAACACTTACTAAATTATCATAATCTTTTACAAATAATCATCATAAATGTTAAAGTGGAAAGGTTTATTAAAAACATATGTATAATAGTTCTAATATTACATTTAAGATCAGCTGAATATATCTTATTTTGTAATTAAGGTTCTTTGATTTTCATGTCTGCAACTTATAAACAATGTAATGATCATTTAAATAAAATCATATGTAACACGTTCCTACATGTGCTTACGTGTTGTTAAAGGGGTGGTAAAACACCTTTTTTCGAAGGCTTGAATGTGTTTGTGGGGTTCACTGTAACATGTGTTCATGCTTCGTTTTTAAAAATTCGCATTCTTTTTCACATATTTAACCATTATTCTACACTGCTCTGTCCCTCCTTGTAAAAACAGTCGGATGGATTCCGGGTTCTATGAAGCCCCGCCCTCAAAAATACGTAATGGGCTCAGATTGGTTAGCTGGCCGAGTGTGTTGTGATTCGCTAAAAGCCAAGTTCACGGAACGTTGTTCAGAAACGCCCCTTACACTTACCGGTAGTCTGTGCTTCAGTAAACAACGGCGTTAATATTGCCATAGCTGCTACCAGTTTGAGCCCGAATCAGACCCAGAGAATGTTAGAGGAGAGGATCGAGCAGAACATGTTCATGGTTCAAGAACGGCTGTTAAAGGACGTTTCAGAAAGGTATGTTTTTTTTAAGACTGCAGATCTATTGTGATCGTTATATATGACACTGCTACTTTTGTATATTTAGAACGATTGTAGCTAAATATCTGTCTCCAGAACTATTAACCCAATACAAACACTAAACATTGGCTTTACAACAGTAGCCAAATCAAGCACAAACCATGTTTAGCATGCCTGCATATAAACAATACACAAAAGCTATAATCAAAGAATAATTTACAGTGAAACGACAACAACCACGAACATTACAAGTTCGCTGCGCTGCTGATATTAAACACAAGTTTGTATGTGATTGTCGGATAAGTATGAATTAGTATTTAACAAACTGGTTTGTGGAGACGAACAGCGTTCTCCGTTTACTTCCTCGCTACAACGTACAATTAACAATACGAACTATTACAGGAAAACACATCAACGAAAAAATCATACTTACAGTTTGTGGCTCGTAAACAGCTTCTCTTTTTAAAGTTGGAACTGCTCGCTCTTTCAGGACAAGCCGTTGTATGAATCCTGCATTGTAACTCGTGTAGATTGAGGAAGCTTTCCTCCGGAAAATGTGCAGCACAGAGTGCGACATTTGGATTATAATTATAAGGGACCGAGTTAAAAATAAATTGTAACTGTCCTTAGGAAGACTGAACAAAGTGGACCTGCAATCTGGGTGAAAATAACAGCGTTTCGACGGCATAGCGGCAAGACACTCGACTACCACAACAACTCTTTTCCAAAGCAACATAAAATGGCCTCGCCCCCTTTATTTATTGTGTTCCCAGAGGAGGGGTTTATGTAAATGTTGGGCTTAGTGATGTCAGCAAGCCCACAGGAATGTCGTGTAGTCCTTATCAGCCGTTTCTGTAGTTCTTAGAAATTGATTTCTTTAAATGCAAATATCTCCATTTGCTTTAAACTTTGAACGTTGTAACTTTGCAGATGTTGTTTGTGCTCAAACAGCAACATTACACACTAACTAAAGTTAGAAAAGTGAAATCGTGTTTTACCACCCTTTAACGCGTTCCCATGGCGACCGGTCGGAAGCGCGAGTAACTGATCGTCTTCCCAACGTGTTTTTTACGTGTGAAGACACGTTGTAACACGTTTTTTTATATATACCTTAGTTTAACTTCTTATTCTTCGATTGTATCCTCTAACTAGTCCACATTTGATTACTGCAATCAATGACTGATTTAGAAAGTGATTTAGAAAGTTATGTATGATGTAGTATTATTTAAGTTAAATTAAGGCTAAATATTATTGACAAACCTGACATGCTTAAACGGTTATTTTGGAAAAGCACGATATTCCACATCATTTTTCTCCATCTCCCATTAAATCTGGAATAGATCTTATTGAATAGAAATACGCTGTAGCGTATTCAAATGCAGCAAAAACTGCAATCAGTATCCAAATTCATTGTAATTATATAGGTCAGCTGATTGATTTATCAAATCTGTAACAAAAATCGTTTTTTGACGATTGAAAAATCGTCAATCGTTCCAAAAAATGGTCTTGTTTTTTAATAATATATATTGGTTATTCCAATACAAGAATGGGGAGAGAAATTGTGTTTGTAAAATATTTTCCATGCATTCAAAGCTTGTTTGTGAAAGTTAGACCACTTTGTTTAGGAGTTTTGTACATTTAAAATCACAAGCAAGTAGAAAGTTAAGACCACCACATTCTTTGAAGATTAAATTGTGAATTAATTTTTTTTACGGAGCTGTCAACACATACAAAAAAATGTCTGCATACTT
This sequence comes from Leuciscus leuciscus, assembly GCF_965113295.1. Lineage (NCBI taxonomy): Eukaryota > Metazoa > Chordata > Actinopteri > Cypriniformes > Leuciscidae > Leuciscus > Leuciscus leuciscus. The sequence continues at coordinate 22,835,126 of NC_138747.1, read as the reverse complement.
CCGAGTCAATACACAAGTATTATTCTTAATCACTGTTATATTATCAGGTGAAAACTGACATTTCATTTCATTTCGTTTATTTATTCTCTTTTCATGGTAATGCAACACAAAATGCCACAACAACAATCCAACAAACACAACAAAAATACATTCCATGACAAGAAGAACAGGAGTAGGATGAAGAAAAAAAAATCGTATAAACTCCTACCCCATTCTTATATGAAGAAAGTTACAAATTAGATGGCGTCACCGACATGAATAAAAAATAAAAATAAATAACAAAGCAAAAAAAAAAAAAAAAAAAATAGCCTAGACCAGATGTAACCTACTTTCAATTTTAACAATTTTCCTTTATTATTATTATTATTATTGCACATAAAGGTAAGTTAGTGGACTTATACTCATCAAATTAAATCAGATAACTCAATCAGTTAAGCATAAAAGGTTCATGGCTCTAGACTACATGACTTTACAAACATTTCACATATTAAATAAATATAATTCAGTTTCTATTTCAATGTGCCTCGCTGTTTCTATGTAGTAGCCTATATCTATTTTCACACAATTAAATGCTCTCTTCAACCTGTTAAATGTTTTAATCAGGCTAGTTAAGTTAACATAATTTTCGGAAGGTGCGATGATGGGATTATGTGTGTCATCGATGCATCCAACCACACTGGAAATCATAAAGCAAATTATAATTATTACTTTCAGAGGTCACAACAAGATGTTATCAAGTGAACATCATTTATCAGATTATCCTAATTTAAACCGAACACAAGAGACAGTGAAAATGCATGTTAGAAACAGTGTTTACTGTTTACATTACCACCCTCTATGACAGAATTTATATATCAGAGTTCATCAGAGTAAAAAAAAAACATCAACATCTTATGTTAGAGGAACTCACTGTCTTGTAGCCCAAGAGTCAGCAAAGTCAATTTCAGAATGAAGATGAAATCATGGTAAAAACTAGATGTACCGCATCGCGGTACAAAATATGACCGCCGCTCAGGCCTGCACTGGCTTTCCACAAAAATAAATGACGTGGAGTAATTTGGCTGTATTGCGTGTTTATGTATATACCTAAAAAAAGTAATAGTATGTGCATGTCTGTCTGTGTGTGTGTGTGTGTGTGTGTGTGTGTGTGTGTGTGTGTGTGTGTGTGTCTGTGTGTGTGTGTGTGTGTCTGTGCGTGTGGATTTGTATGTGTGTGTATGGGTGTGTGTCTGTGCGTGTGGATGTCAGTGTGTGTGCATGCTTGCGTTTGTTTGTATTCCTGCATGTGTGTGTGTGACAGTATCATCCTAAACCAGCAACCCTTCGCTCAACAGCACCATCTACAGGCCGATGAGTGTACAGTCACTAAATGTGCACATAAATGAATTTATTTTATACCCCCCCCATGGATGAAATTCTACAAAACTTAGCAGAGGATACCCCCAGAGGATGTCAAGTTAATCATACACATGAAATATGGTGCAGTTCTGAACATCTCCACTGAAGATAGGGGCGAAACGAAATTTTTCCGTAGAAGTCTAGTGGGGCTACATGCCCACCAAATTTCATGTTCCCCGGTGCTTCGGTGTCCCTGGTATCGTTGACGAAAAATTTACGGGGGCCCCAGCGCGGGGGGGAAGTGGCCTCCGGGGACCAAACGAAATTTTTCCGTAAAAGTCTAGTAGACCAACATACCATAAAAATTTCTTCATCCTCGGTGCCACGGTTCAGGTAGTTATTTAGGAAAAACTGCATTTTTGGGGGTTTGGGGGGGCCCAGCGCGGGGGGGGAGTGGCCCCCGGGGACCAAACGAAATTTTTCCGTAGAAGTCTAGTGGGGCTACATGCCCACCAAATTTCATGTTCCCCGGTGCTTCGGTGTCCCTGGTATCGTTGACGAAAAATTTACGGGGGCCCCAGCGCGGAGGGGGAAGTGGCCCCCGGGGACCAAACGAAATTTTTCCGTAAAAGTCTAGTAGACCAACATACCATAAAAATTTCTTCATCCTCGGTGCCACGGTTCAGGTAGTTATTTAGGAAAAACTGCATTTTTGGGGGTTTGGGGGGGCCCAGCGCGGGGGGGGAGTGGCCCCGGGGACCAAACGAAATTTTTCCTTAGAAGTCTAGTGGGGCTACATGCCCACCAAATTTCATTTTCCCCAGTGTTTCGGTGTCCCTGGTATGGTTGACGAAAAATTTACGGGGGCCCCAGCGCGGGGGGGGGAAGTGGCCCCCGGGGACCAAATGAAATTTTTCCGTAAAAGTCTAGTAGACCAACATACCACAAAAATGTCTTCATCCTCGGTGCCACGGTTCAGGTAGTTATTTAGGAAAAACTGCATTTTTGGGGGTTTGGGGGGGCCCAGCGCGGGGGGGGAGTGGCCCCCGGGGACCAAACGAAATTTTTCCTTAGAAGTCTAGTGGGGCTACATGCCCACCAAATTTCATGTTCCCCGGTGCTTCGGTGTCCCTGGTATCGTTGACGAAAAATTCAGTAAGGTGACAAAAAAAAAAAAAAAAAAAACTTTGACAATCCCTATATGACCGCTTTCGCTAGCTATGCTAGCGGCGGTCATAATGAACAAAGTAGCCTAGGCAATAGATTATATTGGATAATCTTAACTGTGTCTTTCTCAATGTGTTATTACCATGAAAAGTCAATGGCCAACTAATGACAACATGGTCCATGGCATTGAAGACTTTGAAATTAAAAACCCTTTATCTTATAACTTTTAACTCTTACTTGTAAAACAATCAGTTTGACAAATAAAAAAATAAAAAAGGAAAAATACAACAACATTAATTAAAAGCATACCACTGTAGCCTATACAGTTACAATAGGTGAGTCTGGTGTTTGAAACATTAGAGTCATGAAATACACAGAAAGTCATGATATATCCTACAGGTGGCAACTTGGTCAGTTCATCACTTAGCCTACAATAGGCTTATTCAGGGAAGTGCAGGAAATGGTTGAGTATTATTTTAGGTATAACATCTGTAGGCATATTTAGTGCCTATCATGTCCATTTATAGCCTTTACACATCAGCTTGTATACTTGTATGGTTAAAAAGCTGCAAATTCGAAGACGCTGACGTCACGTCAGGTCGTCACGTGGGTCACCCGTTTGAAAGTTCAAGACGTTCGGATAGACGTTCGATCGGTCGGTCGGTCGTTCGGATGTTTGATTTTGGCACGGAGTACCCGCCATACGGATGTTTGATTTTGGCACGGAGTACGCGCCATATCAGTTTGCTTAGCGATCGCCAAAAAGTGCACAAATCACACCTCATACAAATCACACCTCATAGGTCTTTAATGTAACCTTGCAACATGCACTCGTCTCAATGAACGTCTCACAAGAACTGACACACTGCACTGAGCCGTGTTGAGTAGCGTGATGCAGTAAGTGTTAGAGAAAAAAATTATTAATAACTTCACTGCCACACGTGAATGACGCGTGACGTCTGACTCGACACTTCACTGCCACGCGTGATTTACGTGACGTCTGCGGCTGATGGCTGACCGTACTGCGCAGACTCAAACTGAGCTTGATGACGTAGATGTGACGTGAGCAACCCGTCTGTCTTCTAGTAGCTGTGCCAAGAGAAATCTGAATCATTCCCTTCCGAAACTTGCAGAGACGGAGAGTGTGAGTAGGAGGTGTCCATGAGCTAGGAGCAGGAGAAACTTTTGCTAAGTATTCTGATTAATTATTTTATCATGCATCCACGTCCCCCTGATTGCCCGCGAGCTTCTCCTCCTGTCCATACGGTAATTTCTCTACTGTGCGACAGAGAGTCGCGTGGTTATGACGCAATCGTTAGCAGGGCCGGAGTGGGGCCACTTTTCAGCCCGGGAGTTTCAGGCCCAAGACCGGCCCACTTTTTCCATGGTGGAATTCCAAATATTAGCACTTTTTCCAAATTGGATAAATGAAGCAACAGTTCAGCTCTTACTATGGACCCAACCAACTCTATAGGAGGGGAGGGGAGAACTCCCTCACATGGTACAACACATGCAGAGGCTGCGCGCTGCGGTGTCAGAATGTGGAACGTGTGTAGCCTAATGTAACTAACTTCACTAAATGTGAAGAAGAAAAAAAAAAATCCTCGACCGACCCAAAAGTGAAGCGGCCCACCGGGAATTCTCCCGATTCTCCCGATTACCCACCCCGGGCCTGATCGTTAGCCTATATTTACAAAAACGGCTTCTACGGGGCCATAACGTAAGATACAAGGTAATGGAGCCTTTTATACATTTTCGTGTTTCTTTAGAAATAAATAATGGACAAATGGAGTCTTTAAACGCCTCAGATGTAAAGTTATTCGCTGTCAAAGTGACTCCAAAATGAATGGAAGTCAATGGAATGCTAACAGCAGGTGATGGTCTGCTAATCAATGGCGGCGCCCGGAGAAGCTTCAATGTTTTCCGGAACGTTGCCCCCCTGGGAAAAACGGGGCCAAGCTACACAGCCACGGAGGAGACAGACAGTCAGCCAATAGCTGCGCCGCTAGGAGTGCTTGCATCTGATAGGCGGAACTAGACCAATGAGACATCAGCTCCGAGCCTATTAAAATGTGCATATACAACGCAATCAAAGCGAAGGCTGCACTGATCCAGGGCAGACACAACACAATAAGCACTCAAGCATGAAAGTAAACAGTGTCAAGGCGGTAGCGGTGACAGCTGTATTAAACACTAGTAGCCATATACACAGAGTCAGCATAGCGGTAACCACTGCGTACAACTAGAACAGTTCACAATACATGAGTAAGGAACTTAACTCAATGAAAGCACTTGAGATGCCACAGACGGTACATTCAGCTTGTAAAATCTGACAAAGGTGTTCTGAGAAGTCCAGCCAGCAGCAAAACACAAATCCTGGATAGACATTACTCTAGACCAGGCCCACGAATACCCCTTTTCCACCAAGGCAGAGCTGGTGCTGGTTCGGAGCCAGAGCCTAGTTTCAAATCGGTTCTTTGTTTTTCCACCGCCAAAGCACCAGCTCCGAACCAGTAAAACTGGTTCTTAAGTAGCACCAAATCATTGCAGGGTCTAGAACGGAGCCAAGAAAGAACCGCTTGCGTCAGAGGCTGGGGGCGGGGTTACCGTGGCCAACAAGACTGAAGAGAAACTTGTGACCACCATTTTTAAATAGCAGCTAGTCGAGCTAATAGCAGCTCGATTATAATATCCGTCTTTGTAAGTTACGGCGAGCTGCACGAACGCGTTGGATTCGCCGTGTTTGGATGCCGATTTATTTTCGCAAACCCATGAGCATCCATAGTAACGCAACGTCTATTATTGTTGATGCCTTGTTCGAGATGCATCGGAGCAGCGTGGACCGATCAGAGCTGCGGGAGTGTTTGGAGATCATACGACTCCTTGTGCTTTTTGATCGCTTTCACAGTGCTATGATTTCATGTGCTGATCGTTCTGCGAGAATCCGTCAAGCCGATGCATCTCGAACAAGTCTGGTGTGTTTGTGTTTGGCGCTGCCGCACTAGCGTTGCTGGGCAACACGATACGTATGCAGTGACGTAAGAGATAGCTCTGTTGTGGCTCTCTGGCCGGTGGAAACGCAAACCGGTTCTTAGTAAGCTCGTCAGTCGAACCAACTCCGAACTGGCAATAGCTCTAGCTCTGAACCAGCACCCGGTTCTTGTTGGTGGAAAAGGGGTAGAAGAGGCAACAGCCCTCGTCGAATGAGCTCATGTTAGGGGGACAAACCTTCCCCTGACAAGCGTAAGCCAACGCGACAGCGTCCACAATCCAGTGAGAAAGTCTCTGTTTTGAGACGGTTCATGTCTTTCCCTTAGTACAGCAACCAAAGGACACAAAAAGCTGGCCCGACTGAAGGAATGCGGCCACGTGATTCACATACATCCGCAAAGCCCTGTTACAGGGCAAACAGCGCTCTGAGCGTCAGTGTCATGAGAGGATGACAGCTCAACAGATAAGCGGGCAGAGAAACATACTGTGCTTTGAAGGATGTAACATTAAAGAGAGACTGCTCAGTCGATCTTAGGCGGGACGAGGTGCTGACGAAGAGAGAGACCTCGACGAGGGCTGGAACAAGCGACGGGGCAACATTCGTGACTCATAGCCTTCACGCTTTTCTGCGCCTCATAGAAATGCTCAGTGACTGACTACACGGCGTCACCAAGAGGCTGGAGGGAGTGATTGGAGCCTTTCTTTTTTCAGACAGATGAGCCGCGAACTGAAAGACGCCCAGAGACGAATGGACGGGCACAGATGCACGACGACGGTCTCCTCGACGGGGGGTATGCGCACAGAGCCGTGGGCTTCTGCCTCGTCCCTTTGGACACGCGCCGATTGGGGTGCAGACCACGACTTTACCACATGCTCGTGGAAGTCGTGGAAGAACGGAGTCCTCCGGAGGCCCGACTAACGTTACCTAGGAATTCGACGTGCTCCTTTTTTCCGGAGCATTTCACGTCGAGTCCAGCGCGTCCACGAAAAGGACCAGTGGAACGTGGCGACGGCAGAGGACTATGGCCCCAGGCCTCATCATCACCGTCGTTTCTGGGTGGGAGAGGGCCCACCAGCTGGTGGCAGTGGGCCTCGACCCCGTAATAGCAAAAACCCTTCCTGGTTCTCAAGTGCGCACCGGCAGGTCGGCACAGTGCACGCACGTGGAGTCCAAGAACGCCGCTTTGGCGTGGACCAGGCCCAAGCAGGCGGCGCAGTACTCATAGGTGTGGGGCGGGTTGATGGGGCCCACACAAATCCTGCAAAGGTTAGCCATCAGATGCGAGGAAGAATAGGTAACTAGTCCTCAGGTGCAACTTCAACGATGACAGCGTGAAGAAAGAGATTCTGATGCAATTGTCGTGGCCATGCATTTTATACTGCCTGTCAGTATTTGCATACTTCGTGACAATTGGCCAGCTGCTCCAAGCTGGTGTTAGCCCATAATATTTCAACAAAAGTGGAGAAGGAAGGAGTTCCCGCAGCGTCAGCTGACGCAATGTAGAAGTTACTGCTCTCGAAAGGGAAACACAATGTCTTAACCATAAACATGCTGTCATCTGTCTGCTGAAGAGGCAAATCAGATTGCATAGGACCTTTAGGGCGGGTTGTAATATTCTGAGCTTTGCCTTGTATTTTTTGCCTTGTACTTTGTCTTGCAGCTACAATATTGAAAACGTTTTCATGTCGGCTAATTTCTGAAAGTTAATTCATACAAAGTGAATGGTCATGCTCGTAGAGTTCATGTTTGTGTTAGTGTGGAAGATGTAAATTATCTGCGGGATTCTTGTGCGTTGAATTCAAAAGTCAAGGATGCATATTTAGATTAAGATTGAGATTAGGTAATTTAACCACAGTTTAATTTTATTACAGGAGTACATCATGACCTTTGTTCTTCTTCTTTTTCTTTGGTGTTTTACGTCAGTTGGCATCCAAAAAGTTGCGTTACTGCCATCTGCTGTCAATTATCATGTCACTTCATACTTATACTCGTCTTTCCAGTCCAGTCCTCTTTAAAAAATAAAACAAATATTTCTTTCTTTTTTCACTTTTTCCACATTCTAATATATTTTTTACATTATACTGTCCTATACCAATTTATTGTAAATTATGTTTCAACTCTTGCCTTTCTTGTGTAAATTTTCTACATGACATAAAAATGTGACTGACTGTTTCCTCCTCTTGGCATTCATCACTTTGATCTATTGGATGTTTTCCTAACATACAAAGAGTTCCATTTAATTTACAATGCCCAATCCTAAGTCTTGTTATTATAACTTGTACTTTCCTTCTATTTGTCATCTCTCTTACAATGCCTATTTTATTTTGAAAAATGTATGTCTTCCTTTACTTTCATGATCCCATTGATATTGCCATAATTCCATCACCTTTTTCCACACTAGACTCTTCCCTTCTGATTTTGACAATTTAATTTCAATGTCAACATGCTCTTTTTTTGTTGCCTCTTTTGCCAAATGACCTTTGTTTTGTCGGGTGGCGGCCCATGATTCCACCCGACACCGGAAGCTGTTAGACTCTACGCTTAAATCGCGGTGCTGCTAGTTCGCGCTGGAGCGCTGAGTAGGTGAGTGACAGGCGCGTTACGTGAGCGGCTCGCGAGGTCGCATTGAGGGCAGCACAGTCGTCTTTTTCCGCTCCCAAAGCTCTTTTCGTGTGAGCCACAAGTGCTGTTTCGTGGAATGACCCAGTTTGCTGAGGAGGAAAGGGATTGAGGTTGTCTGACTGCAGCTGAACACGCTAAAGTTTGTCGGGTCTATTCCGGCGGGTGTGTGAAGGTAGGCGGCTAAACGAGCGCGCTAACAGACCATTTTAATCATGAACCAGAAAATCATGAGCTTTTAAACCAGATATATTGTGTGGTATAGTGTGTTTTATTCACTTACAGTCCATAATTGTACCAACAATGTTTTATTCCTTAAATAGAAAATTATAGAGTAGTTTTCTTTCTGGTTCCAGCAGTCTTAGCATGTTAGCACAAATCTCACTGATTTAACCACGTCAAAATCTGACCAAAATAAACTCTTATTATTGTTGTTATGACACACTCAATAATGCACTTCTATATAACCTAGGTAAGTTAGTTCCTTAAACAAAAAGATTAAATAAATGTGTATATCATTCGCCTATATTTAAAGTGTGGTGCTCTCCGTCATTAAATTAATAATTTTGTCCAATGTTTTAGGGTGTTTTTTTATCCACAAAATTCCACATGCTTTCAATCAAAACAGCACGCTATTACAGATTAAGTGAACCCTGTTGTTTTTTCACACTGTTTTCATACTTCTGAGGATCCTAACTCGAGCTGATTTTGGTTTAATAAACTTTCTAGCCTGAAGCTGAGTTTAGAATCCCTAGATGACTAGGATGGATCAAGTGATTTGCTGATTTGACAAGAGTAGGCATTGGCTTTTTTTTTTCTTTTTTGACAAGAATGTTTAGCAAATCAGTTTTCAGTTCTCTTTGCTGGTTTTACTGTGGAGTAAAGTGTGAGTGAGGCTTCCTTTTTCTTTTCTACGAATTTAATCATGGTCATTTTCAAACTTTTTATATGACTATCATGTTTTGTTTCACTTGTTGTATCATTAGCTCCTCAAACTCATCAGAGTCAAGCTTCTTTTGTGAAGATATTCATAGTGGTTTTATCCAGATAAAGTTACGAAAGTAAATTGCATTTTGTTAAACCAATTTGTCTGATTAGTTTGTCAGGAGGTTATGATTTGTCAAACCTTGCCTGGGACTTTTTCTGAAACCCAATTTATTTTTTTTTTTTTTTTTTTTTACCACTACTGCTTTTGAGTAATATTGAACTTTTTTTTTTTTTTTTTTAATCCTTTTACGTTGTGCTTTTGTTGTAGGGATTTTCTAGTATTATTGTTTTGTGCAACGAAATGGTTATTTTTGTTTGTCTGATAAACAATATGCCGAAGTGCAAATGCATAGATAAATTAAGTCATATATAAAATTGTACCTGTACAATGTACCTGTAGTTCATAAATTGAAATCCATAGCTGCAATTAAAGAATCCAGCTGAGTTTTTTTTTTTTTTTTTTTTAACAGGACAACTGCTAAAAACTAAATGCATATTGTTAGAACTTAATATAGAATTGATATTGATAGAATTGAATAATTATCATTTTCTGCAAGTAGACTTTGTTAAAGGCTGAATTTGTTAATGGCAGAGATTATGCAAATTTTATAATATTAAGGTAAACCCTGTATTAGACAAGTTATTTAGCAGCAAAAATAATATCAGCATATTGCTCATCTCTTAAGCTTGAAAGAACGGAAGACCGACCACATTTCCAGATATGGCGTCTTTTTAGTAATGAGAAGAGGAGGATGGGGAAATGCAAGTTTAACAGTTTCTCATCATGACTCATTATGCTTCAACGTAGGTAAAACGTGAAGCAGGGTCATTCCGTGTCAACTCAACCAGAGGTCCCCGGCTCGAATGTTTGATTTTATTAATATTTGTTTCTATAGAAAGACAAACATAAATGGTGATGAAAGCCAAACTATTAAATGTCACAGATGTATATTTACTGAGTAATCCAGTATTTTATAGAGGGGGGTTAGAAAGATGGCATCATCATTTTATTTTTACACCGAGATTGGTAGGTCTGTTAGTAAAATCCACTAGTTAACCGCCAAACCACGTGATTTGTTTCTTCACCGCGGTAAGAAAATAATCCCATACCGTCACAGCCCTTAATCATGTACATAATTCACCTGCTATGTTGCTTTACACCATTTTTCATATCAACAGAAAAATATAGCCTACCAGGATAACCTGGCTTCTCTTGAGAGACCCCCTGCTTTGCAGTTATGCTAAAGCCCACCTGCACATTGATGTGATTGGTTACATCTTATGCTATCTGAAGAGCTTTAAACAGAGTGCCGTTTTCTTCCGTGTGTTATGAGTCAGAGAGCTCCAGAGCTGTCAATCATGTTATGTGATCATCACAGATGGTTTGTGTTTCTGGCGTTGTACCAAACCTAATTTATCTTTATATACTGTTGTATGTTGTGTTGTGGATGAGATTAAATCTAAATGGGAAAACTTACTAGATGCATACATGAGGAAAAATGTATTCTGGTTCAGTGCCACCTATCGTTCAGGCATGAATTAGCTGAAGACGATCAACCATTTCATGTTCTGTGTGAAAGCTCTGTTCGTCTGCGCTTAGCTTTATCGTGTTACGCTCAGTGTGAGAGTGCCGTTATTTAGTAAAAACAATTTTTTTTTAATTTTTTTTTTTTAATTTTTTTGCAGGGCAAGTAAAAAATATTAACCACAATTTGCCAGTAGAAAAAATCCTTAGCGTTGAGCCCTGCTATGATTTCAGAAGACGTTTAGCAGAGCAGTTCTTTTGGTTCACAGACCATTCAGTCTGCCTTAGATGAAGATCAGGGAAGTTTAGTTGTTCATGCTGTGTGGTGAAAGCAGCCTCTCCATCCTAACATGGAAAGACTTAGTAATGATGCCATACTTGAGTGAGGAAGGTAGATATGTTTATTTTTTACAGAAAGTTTTACAGGAGAGAAAAAAGAGAATTCAAGTTTTTAAACTAGCTATGGATTGACTTCCAGACAACTTCCGGCAAATTTAGATTTGCTCTGCAAGTAGTCTGGCAAAGAGCTCATTCAAGCCCATTTCTTATCCGTTGAAATCGCGGCACCAATCAGAAACGTTGGGGCGGGCTTTACACAATGACGATCGCTCTGATTGGTTTTAGGTCTATCCAATTGCGCCTAGAGGCAAAAATTTGAGCTGGTGAAGCGCAGCAACTTTTAAATGTATTATTATATACAAATTGCAAACACATGAGGAAAGTCTCCATGAAAGACCCACTGGCAGATGAACGTGCTACTACATTTCTCTCCGAAATGGTAGGAAATTAAATTAGATTTATTAGAGGATTTTAACTGTGACAAGATGATTGACAGGGCAGTTTACGTGACAGGATGCACGCGACAGATTCGTCCGATAAAGATGACGAAGTAGTATGTCCCAAAGCTTGCCTACTTTTTTGCTACACATTCAAAAGTAAATACCTTTTCTTCACAAAAAGAGCACATACTTTTATGTAGGGTGCACCGATCCACATTTTTTCACTTCCGATCCCGATACCTGAATTTGGATATCGGCCGATACCGATACTATTCCGATACCAGACTTGTGTTTGCTTTAAAATTATTATTATCATTATTGTTTATTTTATATGATGATGAAATAAACTTCTCAACAGGCAAGTATGATATGTAACGTTATGTATGTATGCATGTATGTCCCAAAAGGCAACTTGAGGTAAGTATAAGGTCAGAAAAGGAAGTCAGAAAAACAGGAAATCCTGTTAACAGTTAAAAAACTCCCATTCTGAAAACAAATATGCAACTGTAAGGGTTTCAAATTGATTGTCATGTCAATATTTATTACATTCCCAAAATGTCAAATACTTGAGTCTTGAAATATAAGAAAAGTGCATATGTAAACATCTTAAGGGTGATCCTCGCTTCGATGCGGTAACTCTCTCGATGAATGCTCGATCAACATCAGCATCTTGCAAACAGACTAGCGGATTTTGCCTCAGATGCGCGTCAATTTCGCTTCAAACTTTTGCTTTTTACGCGCGTACATTTTTCTCTGGACGCGCGAATGGATTCAAAACATTTAAGCGTCCAACTAGACGCGGTAGACGCGAATTTGACGCGCTATTCGCGTTTGGTGTGAACGCACAGTAACGTGGTGCTTTTTTAAATGCTTGATTGCGTTCGTTGTGTTGTACGACGCGAGGGAGCTTCAAAGATCTCTGAATTACGGCTTTGCAAACATTGCATTTTGCTGTCTTGTTCTGCGGTGTTTCCAGTGTGAAGTATTTCCACACAGCGGACGTTGTTGGCTAGCCGCAAACTGCGGAATGGATTACCTGAGCGGGGGCGTGTCTCATAACTCTGTGCCTCATTGAGTCGCGCCTCCGTTCAGGAAATCCATTCCGCAGTTTGCAGCCAGCTAGCATACTGGCCGGCGGGAATCACTTTTGGAGTCATTTCAGCAGACAACGTTAAAGCGCAGACATGACTCATGGATATCGGATATCTCCGCAGGTTGGATCGGGGAAATCCGATACGTGAATTACGGTCCCGATACCGATACTGGATCGGATCGGCCCCATCCCTACTTTTATGGCGTAGTGTAACTTAGGCGAATTGGGACGCAGAATATGGCTTTACACAATGACGATCGCTCTGATTGGTTTTAGGTCTATCCAATTGCGCCCAGAGGCATTTGAGCGACGTCCGTTGGTGACGCCCCTTTGGAAATGAGTTATTAATGAAGCTTTGCCAGACCATAACTCAGTTACTACTGAAAATGGTCTGGTTTTAACCAGGCTAGAATTTGCTTGCTTTTGAACATAATTTGAATTATTTGGAGTTGCAGATGTGGTCTTGCACTATATCCGTCCATGTGTATGTCTGTAGTGTATTCTCCATACATCATGTGTGACTCATGGCTGGAAGTTGTTTGCTGCTTTAATGCTCCTAATCACATTCTACGTTTTTACCTCTGGTCATTATCTCTCTCTGTGGCCTTAGCTTGGCATCTCATTGCCTTTTCTACACTGCCTTTACTATTAAAGGAAGAAAATTCTCTGTGCATGCCAACCATTCCTGCAAAACCAGAATCAGACTAAGGCATTCGAGCAACGGCACCCATGAACCTCTCCAAATAACACTGGATGAGTTTAGTGTTCCTTGAGTGCACACAGCCTGGACAATGTTTAGATTTGGCCCCTCACCAAGGACTCATAACTTCAGAAGACTTGTGTTTGGCTGCATGTGTGTTTGCTATATGAATAGGGCTGTCGCGGTTAAGGATTTTCCCTTGTTTCCATTTTGAGTGGCTCAATAGCGCGATATGCGGTTTTACCGCATTTATTTATTTATTTTGATTTATTTGTTGCTATATAAATAAGTGTTACGATGTGGTCAGCATGCACAAAAACGAGTACATTTTCAGTAACCAATAAACCGAAACTAAACAGCGTCTCTGCACATTGAAAGACTGTCACTCAGCGCGCAGTTGTTACGGCAACGGACTGTCTTTGAGTGAAACCATTCATTCAACAACACGTTCAAAAACGCTGATTGATTCATTAAAAGATAGTAATGAAACAAGGTTAATTATTTTTAACTTTGAGCTCCACTTTTCAAGGCTCAGCTGACCAGCAATGCGTCGCATGGGTAACGCTGAAGCTTCACTTAATAGAGACAAATGGCATTGATTCAATGCGTGACTCACTGAGTTTTGTTTCCCGCGACCGCGAGTTCCTCGCGCTGTGGATGCTGACCAGCGCTGTCGCTGATGCCATTCATGGTAAATACCCTTTATTTTAAACGTTAAAAGGATGACAGGACAAATATTTAACTTTCCTTGGACACGGAAACCTTTTCACGAATATGACTTGACCTCAAAGACAGACGCAGGTAATCGCACGCGCTCAGTTGATCTCTCATTCACTGTCTGTTTAGGCTTAAGTGCAAATCCACAAAGCCTCTGTACAAATCACCATGATAAAACCATGATCACCTCGTCTTATTATCATTATTAACTTATTTAACATTCAATACACATGCACGAAGTTAAAAACAAGAAGGGTATAGCCTTGAAAAAAGAAAACACGCGAATTTCGCGGTTGCTGCGGTTACTTGAACTTCTCTGCGGTTGGCTTGTCAGTAGCGCGGTGCTGCGATATTGCGGTTATCGCGACAGCCCTATATGAAACCCAGCTGAATGGTTTTCTGTGACACCTTTTTACACTAAAAATATTAGCCTGCTGTGTGTGTTTAATTTATTCTGAATAAACCCCACATGGTTGCAGCAGCTATCTGAGAAGTTCATGTAAAGAATGTATTCATTCAAGGACGGGCAGAGTAAATGGTTTTTGCTGATCAATGTACTTGGTCTGAATTGAATGTAAGGCTGTTCAGAAAGTAACTGGTTTATTCGCTTTAAAGCCAGTGGTGGTTAACTCTATGAACTGACACAGTTATGTGAATGCACTTTCAGTGCTGTTATCTAACAGACTTGGTTTTTATGATAAAGCATTTTTTATTATAATATATTATAATCGCAAATAGCTTTGTGCTTTGTTACTTCTAAAAAGAAACAGTGTCATCTTTCAAATTCTGAAATTCATTAATTTCAAACAATAAATGGCGTTTTGACCTCTTAAATGTGACGTAACAGATCACTAGCACCTCAGTTCAAGCCACTACACGAGTCTTTTCCACTTTAATACAAATTTTATCTAGAAAAACATGCATGAGTATCAGAAGGTATGTTGAAAGATACAGTACAACTTACCGAAATCCGTATCATGTCTCATATTAGGGCTGAACGATTAATCGCAATTTACATGTAATCGCACTTAAATCGAGATGGCTTATCGCGATTTTTAAAATCGCAAAGGCTGTGATTATTTTTTTTTTTATGCGCAGCTTGTCATTGATGTACGGCTCTGTAAACGCTGCTCCATCTGAAAGCACTGTGAGTTTGAGTCACGTACAACGTGTATTTGAAAAAACAACACGCGTCAAACATCTTTACAAAACATGAGAAGCATTTATGAACCTCTTGTCCAACAACAGACATTTAATAACATGCATTTACTCCAAACTCACTTCATAACGAAAGTTGAGCTCATCCTTCTGGGAGATGATGTGCCTTCTTACACAGAATAAGGCAGTCGTGTATTTATAAGTCATGTTTAATCAAAGCATTTCAATCTTAGTTTCAATCTTCTGTTTATTCAGCTACAGCGATAGGGATTTCCTGTAATGATGCCCATTACGCCGCCTTCACACTGGCAGTTGAAATCAGCTCCGATACGGCTACGAAACGACCGGAATTCATTCATTTCCTATGGAGATTCGCAGGCCGCATGCGAAAGGGTCCGAAGCGGGTCCGAATGAGTGCGGTGCGAAAAAATATCGTGTCTGTTGGTCATCCGGATGCGTTAAAAAAATTGAACTCTTGCGAAAGGCTACGGGCGGTTCCTATCCGACAATTCCAGCGGAAGTTAGCGTTGCTATGGCACTGATAAACAAACCTGAATTCTTAACTTTTAATAAAATAATGATTTTATAACGATAAGTTGTCATGTCATTTTTTTTATTTTCATGATTTTCTAACATTATTAGGGCAGTTAATACAATTAAAAGCCCTATATACACTATATCACATTTAGTCGACCTGACATGTCAATATCCTGGGGAACTTTCCTCCACGCAGCAGCCTGTCTCTATAACCCCCTCAACAGAGAGATCATACAGAATTGTACATTCTGACACTAGCTATGTTTCCATCAACACGTTTTTATCCGAATTATGTGATATCGAATGAAAAATGCCTTATGGAAACAGTAAAGTTCGATTGAATTTCTTGAATATCGACTAAAATGAAATGCGGTCGGTCTCATCGGATTTTATCTTGATCGATATACGGTTTATGCGATAAACACTGATGGAAATGTTATTTGCCGAATAAATAATGGATTGCGATTTTAGCCCTGTCCACACGGAGACGCGTTTCGCTGTATACGTATACATTTTTTATCGTATTGGCGTTTCGTCCACACGGATCCGGCGTTTTCGGAGACTGAAACCGCTATTTTTTGAAACCGGGTCCCAAGGTGGATAAATCTGAAAACGCCGCCCTTGCGTTTTCGTGTGTACGGCCAATCCGTACATTTTGTGAAACGATGATGTCATCACACCAAGTGTCAACTAGTCAGACACCGTTAAGTCACAGCAACTACATTTATGGTTTTTCATATTGTTCAACAAAGTTCTTGATTAAAAAAGAAAAAAAGAAGCTACTGTGCCTAATATTATTGTTGTATACAGCGCGCAAGGTTTATGCGCGAGCTCCAAGTCTTCTTCTCCGTTTTTAGTGTATGTCTGTGGCAGAATTACAGCGCCACATACTGGTCTGGCATGTATACTACATCGTTTTGAGTCGGTTTCAGTGGTTTCGTGTGTACGCAGATATTTCTTAAGATGATGCCGTGTTTACGGAATTTTTTTTTGGAACGGGGAAAAAAAATATCGGATAGGGAAAGCTCTGGCTTCGTGTGGATGTGGCCTAAGTTTTAGGTCATTTTATGGGTACAACCCGCCACAAAAGAAGTTTTAGTTAATTTCCGCCCAGTTTGCACCCATTATATACTGTCTGGTTTGCACACATGGCCGGTGTCAACAAAGTGGACAAACGAGGAGACGAGATACTTTTTGAATTTAATTTAACAGAAAAATAAAACGACTATTATAGCAAAAAATCTAAGAAATGCCATAATAGTCAAATAATGTTGCTATCAGCTGTCACATAAGCACCTAGAGTCCTGCAATGGGTTGGGTACCCGCATAAAAGTGGCTAAAACGGGTGGATTGTGAACTCCTTGCGGGCGGGTAGCGGATGAAAAATATGTGCAATATTTGTGTGTCTAAATTGCCATTACACACTCGCAAATATGTGTTTTGGGCATCCTTAAAAATATTCTTGTTTGCCGTTACCCGACCGATCCTGTCAATTTAGGACCGACCCAATACATTTTTTTTTCCCCTTTTAGTCCGACCGACTGGCCGGTTGTAAACTTGCGTTAAGATCGACCGATCTTAATTATTTTTTTTATTTTTTATTTTATTCAAACAACTAATACAAATGCAATAAAATTATATTAATTATATTTTAGTAGGCCTAAGTATTGTGTATATAAATTGCCCATAGCCTATATAGGCCTACAAATGTAGGCTACGCTCTTTCTTTTAAATAAAAACCCGTCAATCAAGCAAAATAATATTCAATGATTCTAGGGCAGGCTAATAAGCCTATGTGTTGATTATATGAAAAGTGAAAAAAGCATGAATAAGATAAGATGATCCCGAATATCGGGAGACAAATGGACTGGGCAGACATGATTTTGACCACTTTATTAAGTTTGTTTTTGTAGAAAGACTTTCTTTAAAGTGAATTTCGTTTTGTATTAATTGTATCTTAATTTTAATCAATGTTTAATTAACCATTTTCCTGGATTTAATAAATAAGAGCTAAATATAGCAGGCAATGACACAGAGGGGCGCCGCGCGTGAACTGGAGGTAGCCTAGGCTACTTGAATGGCCCAAAACAAAGCGCACTTTAGCGCTCATTAGCCCATTCATGAGGCTATTGTGATGTTGAGAGAGGTGCGAGATAAAAAATAAAGCACTTTAAATGGAATGATTTTAGCTTGTGTGCGATTTATCGCGGGGGCGGGTCTCCAAAAATGGACCCGTGCAGGACTCTGCACTATTACAACTTGTGCAATATTGATCATTTGTTGGTAGATGGCGCGATCCATTTTGTCTAGCAAAACTTTGTTCGCAAATGTTTGCTTGAATGTTGTGCGATTCAGTGCGAAAATGAATGGAAACACCTTAAAATGTCTCAAATCAATTCGATATACCAATTTGATCGCAAAGCAGCATGTGACGTCATTACGCACAGGTTTTTATTCGCTTTAAAGCCGTTTGATGGAAACACACTTTCACCAGCTTTATTCGCATGATTTTTTTTACCGAACTTCATATAATTCGATTGACAAGTTGATGGAAACATAGCTACTGACTAAATCAACCGTTAATCTCTCCGCCATTTTTGTTCTAACTCGCTTCCGAAGCTTCCGACGCTTTTCAACGGTGTAGTACGATGTCCGCTGGGGGCGTATTGCGTATTACGGAGCTGATTTCAACTGCCAGTGTGAAGGCGGCGTTATTGTACTTTTGCAGCGGGGCATATTTATCGTGTTTGCATGAGAGCGCCCTCTGGCGTTCAAATGGGGCAGTATTTACAACCAATCAGCCGCACTCCACTGACAAGCTGCGCATAAAATAATTGCAGCCTTTGCCAAATCGCGTGCGGTTTTATTGCGATTAATCGTGCAGCCCTATCTCATATAATATCTCAATCAGTATTTCAACCATGGAAAGATGTCACTTAACGTTGCATTTACCTCAGTAATGTCATCCATTTGTTAGTTGGCTATAAAAGGAGCTTACTGTTAATTATATATGAATGTTGCATGAAGTGCTTATGAAAACTACCTTATGTGCAACTGAGTTGTATACAAACATTCCAGTTTTTTGGGGGGTTTTAATTAGTATATCTGAAAATAAATAGTAGTTTAATATAATACCTCTGTTGTTAATTGCAACCAATATTATAGTGTATCAAATGAGAGGGTTCTCTGTATAGTTTGCAGCATTATTTGGGAGACATTTTTTTTTTCATAAGAAAAAACAAATAATCGGCTATCTGTGTAGGCTGAGAAATGTAGTATTGGTGCATCTCTAGATGGAACTCACTGTCCCGATCGGGCCAGTGCTGAATCGTTATTAAAGTTTATCATTTGCATGAGTTTTTAAGCCTTGCCAATTTAAACATTCAAGCGCAAGAAGACTCAAAAGAGAATTCAATACGGTACTTGTGTCTGACAGCACGCAAATACTGAATTGAATTCTTTTTCACATTTTTGTGCGCTTGAACAACAGACAACTTAAAACAAAATTATCAAAATACTTGTCTTGGAGAGTATCCTAGTAAACATAGTTAGTTATGTCTTAAGTAAGCACAAACAATGGAGAAAGACAACACATGTGTAACATAGGGCTGGGCACTGGGCCGTATATTGAGTTTGTACGATATATTGTTTTTATATATATTTTATTTTTGTAGCAATTGTTTTTATTTTATTTTTATAAACGGTATGGAATGAGGCAATACTGTTTATAGCAATGTACAGTAGTTTGAAAAATAGCGGAGGAGGCAGAGTGAGCGGCTGCGGGGATAAGTACATAATCCACTTTGTCCTAAACATGAGCCATGCTTTATATCAAGGGCTTCAAAATAACTGCTAAGATATAATTAACACGTACAGTTTAAATCTAGGGATGTCCCGATCAGGTTTTTTTGCCCTCGAGTCCGAGTCATTTGATTTTGAGTATCTACCGATACCGAGTCCCGATCTGATACTTCTATAATACATAAAAAAAAAAAGAATAAAGAAGAGTGAAAAAACAGATCCAGGATGTTTCTTATTTTTTATTTAATTCACCTTATTTTAACATTCAACAACTCTGTAATAAATAACATCAATTCTTCACTTTTGGACTTTAGTGCAACAGTAAATATAAAAAAAGTCTAATATATAAACAAATAGCACCTCAACTTAAAATACCCGGCAGGCATGTAAACAAATAAAATATAAAAGTGCCACAGTGTTTGCAAAGCCAGTAATGTGCTTTTAGGAACTGCACTCCTAACTCTTACGCCGGTTTCACACTGCATGCGTTAGCAGAGCGTGCAGCGCGTATTTTTTTCGCCGCCCATGTTAACAGATTAGAGCATTCACACCGCACGCAGAGGCGGCGCGGCAGTGCGTAGCAGAGCAGCAGTGCCGCGATCGTTTCGGCGCCGAGTCTATTTTTGCTGCACCGCTTACACTGAATTAAAGTGACAATGCATTGATCATGGCCAAAATACACCGCAGTTTTATCCAAAAAGTGCATTGATGATATCTATTGTGTTTTAAAGTCAATCAAATGACCAACAGCAATTTAAAAAGAAAACAAATGTCCAAAAACAAACTTGTTGCCCGAACAATAAAAACAAAGATGAACCAAAAGTTATATAAATGAAATTAATAAAATAAGCTTCTTGACATGCTTGAAAAGACAAGCTTCTTTTCTCTTAAATGTATTTGAAAACGAAATAAAGCAATGCCAACTTATCCATTATAGAGTACTCTGTCTGTACACACGCCGCGGTTCAGCTGCGCGTGACAAACGCTGCCAGTGTGAAAGCAAAACGCGCGTGTCCTGCTCCTGCTCACCATACGCATTGCTCCTGCGCTGCTTAATGCTCTGCTCGCGTGCAGTGTGAAACCGGCGTAACTCTGTGGCACCGCATAACTATAGATGTGTTCAAAAATAATGAGAATATATATACATATATATCCGAGTCCTGATCGGGAGGTAACGTCCGATTCCGATCGAGTCTGAAAACACCTGATCGGGCCCGATTTCCGATCACGTGATCGGATCGGGACATCCCTATTTAAATCTTTGACAGATACGTGTGCTGACATATAGATACTGGGGGTGTAACGATATTCAAACCGAACCGGAAAACCACGATAAACCTGCACATGATGGTACTTATCGCAATACTCTCATGGCGTCCCGAATGCGCCCCGCAACCTGCTTCCCGCCCAGCTCTAGCCCATTGTTGAGGTTGACCTCACTTTACCTTGTCACAAAAACAAAAAAAAATTTTCTTGACATTTGTTTAAATAGTAATTAGGGGCGTAACGGTACACATATTCGTCCCGCAAATTTTGGTGTGTCTTGTGTGTATAAATCCCTATTCGCATAGGATTAGTATTACCCCTGGACCTCTGTAATTAAGAAATTACCCCCTGACGTCTGTGTTTTTGGTGGCTCATTCACACGGGCAAATAAATGTTCGTAATTCCCTCGAGTTTACGGACTTTACAGCGTGCGCCCACCCATTCACACTTCACTAGCTGAACATGCTGAAACGAAGATCGCGCTGCAGTATTGCAATTCAAAAAAAGAACTTATTTAAAACCAATTTATTAGAGAAATATATGATATTTATTATAGAATATGATATTATTGTATAAATATATAATATATCTTCTTTTTCTTTTATTCTTTGTCCATATTTACAACAAGCCTGCCTGAAGAAGGTATTATAAATACCGAAACGTCGCGATAGGCTTGTTTTTCTATTCATTTTATTTGGTTTATTTCATTTTATATAATTTTTACTCTTTCACACTTTGATTTCTTGAGATACTTACAGGATGGACGTCTTTAGAGGCTGTGTGAGACAAAGAAATGCTCCACGATACAGACTACTAAATTACACTACCACAAAAAGCGTCCAAACTTTCCAAAAGAGCTTCCATGTTGCGCCAAAATACTTAATTTGACGTTTCCATGACAACGGCCCGAGTTGAGCTTCCGGATCACGTCTTTACTGTAGTTTGTTTTCTCTTTTGCCGCACTTCATAGTTTTTATTGGAGAAAAACATAGCGAGTGGAGTAGAGCATATCGAGAGATTTTATTGTTAATATAGTTTTAATACAGACGTAAAATGGACTGTTAAACGGCCCATAATGGTTATTACGTTCTTTAGGAAACGATAGGCTCACAGAAAAACAGCCCAAATCACAGACATTGGGATTCGCACGGGACTGGTATTATCAGAGGACCCCTGTGTTGGCCGAAATACGGTAGGTAATTTTCGGGGGAATTTTTACAGACATTTTTACAGACATGGCAGATTTGCACGGGATAAAAATCACAGATGACCTCTGCGATTATTACAAATTACCGGAGGTCCCTAGGTAATACTAATCCCGTGCGAATAGGGCTTAAGACGAATGCAGCATTGTAGCCTAACCACCAATAATCGCAAAAAGCTCCGCGTTTTGTTTCTTTAGATAACTTTACTTTAATGACCACAGAGAACTCGAGAACACAGGAACTCGGTTTAACGTCTCATCCGATGGATGGTGCTCTTTGACAGTATAGAGTCCCCATCACTATACTGGGGCATTAGGACCCACACAGACAACAGGGTGATTCATCTATATTTAATTTATTCAGTAAATACAATGCAGTGTTTTTAAATTTGATTTCTTTATTCATTTTCTGTACCTAGTCTACCTAATCTCTATCATTTCATTGTATATTTGTTCTGTTTATTTTTGCTATTAGCTTGATTATTTTTTCTTATTTTATTAAAGACTGTTTACTTTATTACTGTGAGAAATTTATATTTTTATTATATTTACATTTATTCATTTTGCAGACGCTTTAGTTCTATCCAAATCGACTTGCAAATAGGAATACAACAAGCGAATTCATTGTAAAGAGGAGAATAAACACAGGAAGTGCTTAATTAAAAGTTTCAGACACTGCTCAGAGTAGCATAAGCTAGAATGAAAGCATAGAATTTTGTTTTTTTATGATGAGGTTAAAGGCCTATTATACTTCTGCGTCGAACTGCCGCCGTAGCTACGTCGTAGGCTGTGTGTAGCGCGCGTACCCTTCGGCGTACCCTGACGTGCACCTCTCCAAAAATTTAACAACGCGTCAATTCTACGCGGACTCAAGCACTGTGATTGGTCTGCCAGAACCCCTCCCTCAGGGTTTCACATCCCTAGGTGCGCGTCAAAGCGGACAACGACGCAGAAGTATAAATTAAAACCAACACGTTGCCTACGGCGTATAGGCTCCGGCGTAGGTCCGACGCAGAAGTATAATGAGGCCTTAAGTGTAGTGGTCGACCGATATATTGCCAATGCCGATATATCGGCCGATATTTGGCATTTTTAAAATATCGGCATCGGCCGATACGTTTTTCTGATTGGCCGATGTGTTGGAAACGGGACTTTTATTTTGACGGCGGTCCAGACTTTTATTTTGATGGGCGGTGTTTTATTTGAACACCAGCGCCTGAGAAGAGAAGGGCAGCGCTTGATCACACAGCACTCACTCACATTCTCCGTCTTCATTAGTTTATGATCTCTGTCAGTCATATCTAATACTTTGTGAGACATAACTGGTAAACAAAGAAAGTAAATGGTATGTGAAAAAGTAAACCATTGCTTTTATATTATTTGTAACAGAAAAGGCAAACAATCAGGCTAAAATACTTTTATCCTTTACCGTCAACATTCAGCAAATGCGCATCTACATCATTTAAACAAATTTCTGAATATCTAATTAACATTTAATTTCACAAACCTTGCAGATTTAATCGAATCCAGCTGTGATATCTTGTGAAGTGTGCATTTGTAGCCTGCATAAATGTGTTACTGCGAGTGACGGTCGGTCCGTGCGAAGTGAGTGAATGCGAAGGCCATTTCATTCCATGAAAAAAAGTCAGGCGAGTAAAATAAATCATTTATCCAAATTAGTGTGGGCCTGCTGATATTAAATGGTTAAATCCATATAGGCCCAGATGCTTAGCAGTTCTCAGTCCTGGCTCCAGACTGCACACTTCCATTTAGAACCCACAGCTGCTTTGTGTGTAAGAAGCCGCGCTTGTATTATCCCCCACCCATGGGCTGCGATCCAGGGTGCTCTCTACTCCACACACACAAACTACCATATATCCATATGCAGTGACCTACTCATTCTCTTCTCTTATCTTGTTTTTAGAGCACTGAGGAGTCTGGTGAAGAGACCCTGCCATGCGTGAATACAAGCTTGTGGTGTTGGGCTCTGGTGGAGTGGGCAAGTCAGCCCTGGTAAGTGCAGTATACAATCTCTTCCTCACCAAACCTCAGAGCAGCTAGACTCCAGTGCTCGGCCAAGCAATGATGTGATCCACGGTAATTATCAGTAGTAGATGGCTGCATCCCAAATGGCTTTGGATTTCTTTGATTGGATGTGCTGTCTTTTGTCGTTTAGTTCCACAGCTGTAAAAGCCTATTCACTTATCCATGCCAAGAATGAACTTTCCGTACTAAAAATTACACTTGAACATTTGAATCTCAAGTATCATGATGAGATCATCCTTTACAATACTTGAACCATGACGAACCAGCCCTAATCATTACAGTATGCAAGTTCAGTTTCTCAGTTTCCCCTAATATTTGACTAAATGTTAGTTGATGAGAAGAGACTCATCAAGGCTTAGTCCAAAATTGAATTAGTTGGTTTGTCACAGAAAAAAACTGCACAGGAATTGGCAGTCATGCAGTCCATGCCGGATAGATCATTACCACGGCTGGTCCATGTGGTAATTATGTGGGGCAGGAAATCCAAATGTCGCCTTTCATTCATCAACCTCAAACATGGATTATCATTTGAAACATCTTAGTAGCCTAATGTTAGCCACTTTACATGGCTGCCCGCAATATTACTGTATACTAAGTGCATTGTATCACATGATTAATTTAAATGTTAGCACATATTTACACATTTACATTTAGTCATTTAGCAGACGCTTTTGTCCAAAGCAACTTACAAATTAGGACCAAATTAAGCGAGTCATCGTGAAGAGGAAAAAAACAGCAAGAAGTGCTCAAAATACAAAGTGCAGGCATTGCTCAGAGTAGCATAAGCCAAATAAGGGAGGTTTGCAGTGCAAACCGGCATTATCTAGTGGTCTTTGTAATTTGGTCTGTGAAGGTCAGCGGGTCATCAAATATTACTCCAAGATTTCTGACCGACCTTGATGGGGTGATTGATGATGAATCTATCTGGATAGTGCAGTCGTACTGTAGAGACGGATTGGCAGGGAGGCATAGAAGCTCAGTCTTTGCCAGGTTGAGCTGCAGGTGATGTTCCTTCATCCATGCCGACATGTCCGCCGTGCAGCTACTGTGGGATCATCTGGTTGAAATGAGAGGAAGCATGTGCCTGTATGATGTGTCCCAGTGATGTGGTGTAAATGGAGAATAGGAGGGGTCCAAGAACTGAGCCCTGAGGAACCCCTGTGGTCAGTTGATGTGCTCTGGATACCTCGCCTCTCCATGCAACCTTGAAGGATCTACCTGTGAGGTAGGACTCAAACCAGTGGAGAGGAAGTACCTATGATGCCCAGTGATGAGAGGGTGGACAAAAGGATCTGATGATTCACAGTGTTGAAGGTAGCAGACAGATCCAGGAGAATGAGAACTGAAGATTTGGAAGCAGCTTTTGCGGTCCGTAGGGCTTCTGTGACCGACAGTAATGCAGTCTCGGTTGAGTGCCCTTTCTTGAAGCAAGATTGGTTGACATCCAGCTGGTTGTTCAGAGACAGGAAGGATGTTACTTGGTTGAAAGCAACTCGTTCAAGTGTTTTCGCAAAGAATGGTAGGAGA
This sequence comes from Leuciscus leuciscus, assembly GCF_965113295.1. NCBI lineage: Eukaryota > Metazoa > Chordata > Actinopteri > Cypriniformes > Leuciscidae > Leuciscus > Leuciscus leuciscus. Next base: position 22,809,670 of record NC_138747.1, on the reverse strand, counting down.
GAGACAGGTCTGTAATTCTCTACAAGTGATGTTTAATGTTTGTTTTTTTTAAGCAGTGGAGTTACCCGAGCCTGCTTGAATGCGGTAGGGAAAATGCCAGTATGGAGGGAGGAGTTGCTTGTATGGATGTGTGTGAGTGCTTGTAGAAGTGTGGGAGAGATGGCTTGTAGAAGATGTGAGGTGATGGGGTCTAGAGGGCAAGTGGTAGGATGACTGGAGAGTCAAGTCATCTTCATTTATATAGCGCTTTTAACAAGATGTGAGGGGATGGGGTCTAGAGGGCAAGTGGTAGGATGACTGGAGAGTCAAGTCATCTTCATTTATATAGCGCTTTTAACAATGTAGATTGTTCCAAAGCGGCTTTACAGAGATACAAGGATAGTTTAACGCGAGTCATTTGGCCAATCACAGTCAAGATAAAGGCAGCGTCTTCTTTGAAAAGCCCCTGGCTGCAGCTTTCCCGCGGATTAATTCACGTTCGTTATAATGGAAGGTAAGCTTGGGCTACTCAGCTAACGTAAGATCAGCAAATTGTGTTGTTAGCCTACAGTGACTACGTTTACATGCAGCCAATAACCCGTTCAAAACCGGAATATTAGCAATAACCCGGTTGCGCACGGCCATGTAAACACCGGCAAAAACCCGAATATGATCCCTGGGGTACCCCTTTTCTAACCCGAATATTTGGTCATGTAAACGCGTATCGGCATATCCCCATCAAAAGGAACATTGATTTGTGTTCTGCGCATGTTCTATTCGCAAGGAATCTTGGTCTGAGTAGAGACGGCGCATACAAAAACCCGCGTGCAGTATACCGGAAGTAAACAAGAAGTAGAGGTAAACATGGCGAGACGCAGCACAGCACCACACTTTTGGAGCGAGGAGGAAAGCGCAAACAAAGGCGATCGCTATCTGCCCCGAACTATTCATTATCCGCGTGCTGCTGCTGTTGTTGTTGTCTTTGGATACAGGAAGAAGAATCGGAAATGAGGCATATTGCGTCTTAAGGTTGTCCGTATGTCCAGACGCTAACCGTGCGTCGCCGTTTACATCGGGATATTGCCAATTGATTACAAATTCCATGTATACAGGAGTAACTCTCTCTACTCACGCATGTAAACGGGTTATTCCGAATGTTTCAGAAACCCAAATAGTGACCTTAACCCGACCATAACCCGATATTTGACAGCATGTAAACGTAGTCAGTGACTACGTTTACATGCAGCCAATAACCCGTTCAAAACCGGGATATTAGCAATAACCCGGTCGCGCACGGCCATGTAAACACCGGCAAAAACCCGGATATGCTCATATCCCGGTTTTTAAAAACCCGGATATTATACCTGGGGTACCCCCTTTCTAACCCGAATATTTGGTCATGTAAACGCGTATCGGCATATCCCCATCAAAAGGGACATTGATTTGTGTTCTGCGCATGTTCTATTCGCAAGGAATCTTGGTCTTTTGAGTAGAGACGGCGCATACAGAAACCCGCGTGCAGTATACCGGAAGTAAACAAGAAGTAGAGGTAAACATGGCGAGACGCAGCACAGCACCACACTTTTGGAGCGAGGAGGAAAGCGCAAACAAAGGCGATCGCTATCTGCCCCGAACTATTCATTATCCGCATGCTGCTGTTGTTGTTGTTGTCTTTGGATACAGGAAAAAGAATCGGAAATGACGCATATTGCGTCTTAAGGAAGTCCGTACGTCCAGACGCTAACCGCGCGTCGCCGTTTACATCGGGATATTGTAAATTCCATGTATACAGGAGTAACTCTCTCTGCTCACGCATGTAAACGCGTTATTCCGAATGTTTCAGAAACCCAAATAGTGACCCTAACCCGACCATAACCCGGATATTGGCTGCATGTAAACGTAGTCATTGACCATTTGGGTTTCTGAAACATTCGGAATAACCCGTTTACATGCGTGAGTAGAGAGAGTTACTCCTGTATACATGGAATTTGTAATCAATTGGCAATATCCCGATGTAAACGGCGACCCACGGTTAGCGTCTGGACGTACGGACAATGTTAAGACGCAATGTGCGTCATTTCCGATTCTTCCTGTATCCAAAGGCAACAACAACAGCAGCAGCACGCGGATAATGAATAGTTCGGGACAGATAGCGATCGCCTTTGTTTGCGATTTCCTCCTCGCTCCAAAAGTGTGGTGCTGTGCTGCGTCTCGCCATGTTTACCTCTACTTCTTGTTTACTTCCGGTATACTGCACGCGGGTTTTTGTATGCGCCGTCTCTACTCAAAAGACCAAGATTCCTTGCGAATAGAACATGCGCAGAACACAAATCAATGTTCCTTTTGATGGGGATATGCCGATACGTGTTTACATGACCAAATATTCGGGTTAGAAAAGGGGTACCCCAGGGATAATATCCGGGTTTTTAAAAACCGGGATATGAGCATATCCGGGTTTTTGCCGGTGTTTACATGGCCGTGCGCGACCGGGTTATTGCTAATATCCCGGTTTTGAACGGGTTATTGGCTGCATGTAAACGTAGTCAATGTTAGTTCAATGTGAAGGATTTTGGCAAGGCTATCTCCTCCACTGCATTAGTGTTAATTTTGTTGATGAATAATTTTCATCATTATTTTCATCAATGACATTTTTCACAGACGAAACCGAGACGATAAAGTAAATTATAAAAACTAGTTTTGAATGACAAAAACTATGATGAAAATCTATTGACATTTTCGTCAACGAATAAAAACTAGACGAAAATGTTAGATAGTGACAATTTGGGAAGCGATCCATTCAGAACTGATAGTAGATGCACACATTTGTACTGTAATGTGCTGATGTACCCAGCGGGACACGAGTTGGCATGCGCTGCATGTCTCATCTTTCTGTGCGCACGCACACACCCGAACCGAAGCGTGCAGCCATAGACACCTATACAGCGCGCGAGTACTGAATTGAGCTCTGTTTCGTGTCTGAATGGACAAATACACACAACATTATGTCTAAATGTCCGTTTTGGAGAGTATTCGTGTAAAATATGTCGGTTATGTCTTAAACAGTTGTGAGTGTATCGGATGTGCATCAGTGCAATTCTGGATCCGCATGTCATTGGAAATGATCCGATGTCTTAAACTGACAGTGGGTAATAAACCTAATAGGGATGGGACGATTACTGGTTTCACTATAAACCACGATAAAATTTACTGACGGTTAGTAATATCGTTTAAAATTTAATTATCATTAAAACCGTGTTTGATTATCGCGATTTTTAGATCCTGTCCAGCCAGCAACAGTCTGACGCAGGCTCAGCGCGCAATGTTGTTGTTTTTTTATTCAAGAAGGAATAGCAGAAGGCAGTGACAGCGCTCGGGAGATTTTTCAGCCTTTTAAGAGAACCAATTCTGAGGTGTGGGCATATTTTGGCTTTAACAAAAGTCCTGAGGCAAACTTAATCGAGGATGGAAAACAATCGTTCAGACAAGATGATCACAACAATATTATCAAACTCTGTAAACAATAAATCAACTCTGATTTAATTTTCAATACAATTAAAAATGGAGACGCAAGACGGCAAGTTATTTGAATAAAACGAGAGAGCGCGTTTGTGATACATGGTGTAACGTCTGTCAGAGAGTTTGTGCAAATTAACTGGTAGTTCCACGAGACTTTTATAGATGTTTTCTCTCAGTTATAAGCACACTCTTCACATACATGTCGAAGAACGAATGTTAAAAGGGAAAAGAAAACACTCTAAAACACGCTACAAATCAAAGTGGAAGTAAACACATTATAATAAAACAACGGTCAGCAGTAGAGCTGTCATCTTCTTCCTCTTAGCGCGAGCAATCTCACTCTCACTGTGCGTGCGCGCTCATATAAAAACAGCATGCATACAATAACGTATGCCATAGAAGTTATCTTAAAGGCACATCAACATTCATGTCATGAACACTACTTAACACTAGGTGGCCGTTAAAATGGATGTGCGCGGTGTTATAATGCGTTGCTATTGACGACCGTCATTATAAGGAAGGAAATGGCACAGAATAGAATCTTGCTTTAAAAAGAGCATATAGCTGCTTGTTTTATTTGTTGTTTGTTGATTTTCAAATATAAAACTTGTTGAAATGCCTTCAGTGTGATCATCATCTCTTTTTGAACACTTTCATCTCGTTTGAACAAAACCGTGATAATATTGATAATCGCGATAATTTTGGTCACTATAATCGTGATATTAAATTTTCATACCGTCCCATCCCTAAAACCTAATGCCCTTAATATTGATCAGTATTTGGGGGTGTTATAAAATGTCACCTTTTTCAGACCTTCTGAGTTTGCAGGTATGATAATGAGTTAAGAGCTCGCTCAAGTACTGCGGAGCTAAACCATTTAGTGCTTTGTAAGTAATCAGCAATATTTTTAAATTTATACAATGTTTAATAGGGAGCCAATGCAGTGTTGACAGAACAGGGCTAATATGGTCATACTTCCTGGTTCTGGTAAGAATTCGAGCTGCTGCGTTTTGGACCAACTGTAGTTTAAGCGTGCAGGGCAACCACCCAGTAGAGCATTACAATAATCTAGCCTTGAGGTCATGAACGCATTAACTAATTGTTCTGCATTTGTCAATGAGAGCATATGGCGTAATTTAGATATATTTTTAAGATGGAAAAATGCGGTTTTACAGATACTAGACACGTGACTTTCAAATGAAAGATTGGTATCAAAGAGCACACCCAGGTTCTTAACCGACGACGAAGACTTAACAGAGCAGCCATCAAGTGTTAGACAGTATTCTAGGTTATTACGTGAGGAAGTTTTTTTGTCCAATAATTAGAATCTGTTTTTTCAGAATTTAGTAGAAGGAAATTACTAGTTATCCAATTTTTTATATCAGCTATGCATTCCGTTTATTTTGTGAATTGGTAGTTTTCGTTAGGTTGTGAAGAAATATAGAGCCGAGTATCATCGGCATAACAGTGAAAGCTAATTCCATGCTTCCTAATGATATCTCCTAATGGTAGCATGTACAGAGTGAACAGCAGTGGTCCTAGTATCAGTACCTCAAGGCTCAGGCCTTGTGGTACGCCATACTGAACTTGTGATCGATTAGACATCTCTTCATTTACTGCTACAAACTGACGGTCTGATAAGTATGATTTAAACAATGCTAATGCAATTCCACTAATGCCAACATAATTTTCAAGTCTATTTAAAAGAATGTTGTGGTCAATAGTGTCAAATGCAGCACTAAGATCGAGTAACACTAAAAGAGAGATACAACCACGATCGGATAAGAGCAAATCATTTGTGACTCTAATGTGAGCTGTCTCGGTACTATGGTACGGTCTAAATCCTGACTGAAAATCCTCGCAGATATCGTTTCTTTCTAAAAAGGAACATAGTTGTGAAGATACTGCCTTTTCTAGTATCTTTGACAGAAAGGGTAGATTCGAGATGGGCCTGTAATTGACTAATTCTGTAGGATCAAGTTGAGTTTTTTTTAACAAGTGGTTTAATCATAGCCAGCTCAAAGGTTTTTGGTACGTATCCTAGAGACAAAGATGAATTGATGATAGTAAGAGGAGGATCTATGACCTCTTTCAGTAGCTTAGTCGGTATACGGTATATGCATGTTGTTGGTTTAGATGATTTAATGAGTTTAGCAAATTCTTCCTCTCCTATAGCAATAAATGAATCGAATTTTTCCTTAGGGAGACTACAATGCACTCCCTGATGTGATACTGTAGTAGACGATTGCATAGTTATCATTTTGTCCCTGATATTATCAGTCTTATAAGTGAAGAAGTTCATAAAGTCATTACTGCTGTGTTGCTTGGAAATTTCTGGGCTTGAAGCTTTCTTTTTCGTTAGTTTAGCCACCGTTTCAAATAAATACCTAGGGTTTTGTTTATTTTCTTCTAATAGGGTTGAAAAATAAGCAGATCTAGCAGCTTTTAAGGCCTCTCTGTATGCAATCTGTTAACCGCCAAACCGCGAGATTTGTTGCTTCACCGCGGTAAGAAAAAATACACATACCTGAATTGCACACAGAAAGCCGGCTGTCACAAGCCCAAATACTGAGCGAAGTTCTCTTTCATGTCTTATTGCGCTTAAACTGTCAAATACATACAAGGTTTACATAACACGGTCGGTTGGGAGAATGTATTGGATCCGTGAATGAGGTCTGAAAGTGGCAGCAGCCTAATATGCATGCTGCTGTCTGTGTCCTTAATGTTATTCAAACAACAAAAGACAAGGAGAAAATCACTCGCTGCTCTTGACTGAATATCTTCAGAAGCTTTAATTAAAAATCTATGTATTTAAATTAATACAGTTTACGTCTATACAGTGTTTTATCATTATATATGATTATTCAATTTCTTTAGATGAACAACTTTAGAAGAAATGAACAGGTTCAACCCTGAATCTTTTTTTGGGGGTTTTATCAAAAGCAGACTTTAACCATAGGTTTTTAAACAACTATTATTATTTTAACTTGTTACTCACCAAGGAAATAGCCAATGAAGATCGCATAGCGTTAAAACGCCAACTGACCAACAATGACCAAACTTGAACTTTGGAACACAGTAAAATGCAAAAAGACATAGAGCAGGGACCCACGATACAAATTGTCAAACAGAGCTACATATTAAGCATATAGCTTTCGACATTAATATAAACCAACCATATTATGATAGTTATATTCAGGGTTGCACATAAGTGGTGCGCATGTGCGACCAGAAAAAAGTGCCCTGGGTAAATAAGTTCAGACCACTCATTTGCATACCGACATGGTGGACAGCTGTTAACGCACAATTACCATTTTAGATCGACTAACTGTAATGCTGTATAAGATTTCTATTTCAGAGCAAAACGCAAAGCTGTAACTAGGGCTGCTCGATTATGGAAAAATCATAATCACGATTATTTTGGTCAGTATTGAAATCACGATTATGTAACACGATTATTTCACATGACTTTGGGAACGTGTTGCATTTATTAAAAAGACACGGTAACACTTTACAATAAGGTTAATTAGTTAACATTAGTAAATGTATTAACTAACATGAACTAATGAGAAATACATTTGTTACAGTATTTATTAATCTTTTATTGTTAGTTAATAAAAATACAGCTGTTCATTGTTTGTTCATGTTAGTTCACAGTGCATTAACTAAAATGTTAACAAATACAACCTTTCATTTTAATAATGTATTAGTAAATGGTGAAATTAATATTAATAAATGCTGTAGAAGTATTGTTCATTATTAGTTAATGTTAACTAAGGTAGTTAACTAATGCTAATTAATGAACCTTATTGTAAAGTGTTACCAAAGACACCTCTCAACAATTCTTTAAAAAATCGAAATTTTAACATTGTACTTTTTGAACTATTAAAATAAATAATATAACAGATAATACTTAAATGAGTATTTTAATTCCCGCAGGTCTACCACTGATAATGCGGGAAATTCCCCCACAAACATTGATTCACTTTAGCATGTAGATTGTATGAGTAGCCTAAATGAATCCACACAGATTATAAAATCAAATCAATAATTTTAAAACTTTCTCCAAGACGCAATTTCACAAACCGCGTGAGTGTTCAGCAGCGCTGCGTCTTTTCTCTCTCCGTCTCTCAAAATGGGTTGGACAAAGCAAGCGTCGAAACTACACTCTCGCGTTTAGGAGTCGGGATATGACGGAATTGTCACTTGCACAATCGGGCCAGCATAGCATAGGGTGACCATATTCCAGGACATGTCCGGCCGGGATTTCGAGATCGCCCAAAATATCCGGGATACGGCTTTTGCTTTCTCGTCGCCATTCTTTTTGTTTACATGCACACCTTTTGATTCAGTAGGACTGAATTAATTCCGATTGGTGAATCTAAATGTAGTGTTTACATGAACGCTAAACAAGTGATCGGTTGATGTGCGTTCTAGCATTGCTAAGAAAATTCCTGTGTTTTCGTCTCGATCGGGATCCGTGTGAAGCAGAATGCATGACCTGCAAAGCTGGCACGTACGTGTCAGTGTCAAATAATGTAATAATGTAAACATAATGAATGGTGACTGTAGAAAGCAAAAGCCGAATCCCGGGCATTTTGGGCGATCTCGAAATCCTGGCCAGATATGTCCTGGTTAAACAGGACGTATGGTCACCCTAGCATAGCATCGTAACTAAAGTTTATCATTTTCACTTCTTTTTAAGTCTTATCAGTTTAAACATTCAAGCTGAGAGAGTTTATGGCTTCGGGAGGGGCGGATGTGCGCGTGCACGTGTGCGCGTCATTCAGAACACAAGACAAAATTAGAGTGTTCTTTCAAAACAGAACATGGCAAAATAATCGTTTTTGGTGATCGTTGGGAGCAAAAATCGAAATCGAAAACGAAATTCAATTAATTGCACAGCCCTAGCTGTAACATTCACTGACGCGCTTCAATCGGCAGTGCTTGACCGTCAATGCATATACATGCTTCCTGTCAACTCACCAAAATAAAAGCTTGCTGATTTTAGGTTTGAAAATGTTAAATTCATATAAAGATTTTTTTTTGTTTGTAGATATTAGCATTGTTTTTTTTAAAGGGGTAGTTCACCCAAAAATGAAAATTGGCCCATGATTTACTCACCCTGAAGCCATCCTAGGTGTATATGACCTTCTTTCAGACAAATACAATCGGAGTTATATTAAAAAATGTCCTGGCTCTTCCAAGCTTCATAATGCCAGTGAATGGCTGTATGTCTTGGAAGTCCATCAAAGCGCATCTATTCATTATTAAAGTGCTCCACGTGTCTCCGGGGTTAATAAAGGTCTTCTGAAGCGATGCGTTAGTGTAAGAAAAATATCCATATTTAAAACTTTATCGACTAAAATAGCTAGCTTCCGGCAGACGGCTGTACGCATCGATTTACGATAAAAGAGTAACCGGCGGAGATGGTGGTCTAGTGGGTTAAACCACTGAACTGGTAAATCGAAGGTTGCTGGTTCGATCCCAGCAGTCACCACCAGTGTGTCCTTGAGCAAGACACTTTACTCCACGTTGCTCCAGGGGGATTGTCCCTGTAATAAGTGCACTGTAAGTCGCTTTGGATAAAAGCGTCTGCCAAATGCATAAATGTAAAATGTAAATGTTACCCTTGACGCACAACGTAATGACGAACGTAGTTGACCAGTCCTGTTTGTTTGAAACTCGAGAGGCGTTGATTGCCGTCATTACATTGTGCGTCAAGTTCAAGGGTTACTCCTTTAGCGCAAATCGATGCGTACGGCCGTCTGCTAGTTATTTAAGTCAATGTGTAATTGGCCGTCTGTCCTCTAAGCAGCATGAAAATCAAAACTTGTATTCAGTGTATTATATAAAACCTCGAAAGCGCGCAAAGAACGCACGTGTATTCGCAAGCATGCAGAACTCGGCACTGAACAAAAATCATGGAGCATTTGCCACATCTGTTTCACCAATATGACATTATTACAGTATCACCTGAGGGTGCTCCTGCCTTTTGTTTTGGGTTGCTTGGCACCTCCTTAGAACCAGCCTAAGTGGGTTTATTAGCCTCCAAATCTGGATTTACACCAGTTGTTTCTAAAGAGGTGGAGAAATCCCAGGCTCGGGGTGTAGATATTACAATGCGATCCATTCTGTCGAGCTAAATTGTATAAATGATTAGCCAGTAGTGTTGTCAAGATATTTTGCTCACAGTCTTCATAGTGTTTAATGAGATGCAAGTTGTTTTCCTCCCACTGACTATTTTAAAGCCTTGTGTGAAACATTCTCTGGCTGTAATGAAATATCTTTGAATCTTGCAGACGGTCCAGTTTGTCCAGGGAATTTTCGTTGAGAAATATGACCCCACAATAGAAGACTCCTACAGAAAGGTAGCAATTTCTGCTCAGTAGATTCTTTTTTTTTTTATATATAACCTAGTGGGTAATGGAAGCTTATCTTTGTTTATTTTTATTTTCTTCCCTTCTCCTCATACAGCAAGTGGAGGTGGACGGCCAGCAGTGCATGTTGGAGATCCTGGACACCGCTGGAACAGTAAGTGTTGTCGGCCTTCCTGTTTTCAACCTTCTGTGTTTCGGAGAGCTCAGCTGGCAACATACTGCAACTAGGTTAGAGGAAAAATAAAGAATTGACACCCTTCTTTAGTTTGCATTATCATCAGAGGTCTGTACGCTTCTTACCAAAACCTTACATGCAAAGAATTTTTAATAGGAAAAACTGACCCCAGACAGGCCCAATCAAATTAGTTTATTATTTATTAATAATATTGCATGTTTTGTCTCTTGGAAATGCACATTTGGCAGTAGCTCGAGTTGATGGTGGCAGTAGTTTGAGCTTGAGTTCATAAACAAAAACCGGAACATCTGTATGTTCAAATGAGCCTCATTTTTATAGGGTAAAATTTTAATTCTGACATGAGTTATTCTACTCTTATTAAAATTCACCATTGATCTTCCGTAGTATTATATTGTATATATTTGTAGGTCATGATAGCCACAGGTAAAACCATGCATGGTACATCAATGCCATGGTAAAAACCAAGCTATATACTGTAACTGTTTTCTATTATATTATGAAAACTAATAGCCTAAGAAAATTTACTATAAATTCACAAAACGGCTATAGCTTAATAACAAAGTTACTTTAGTTATGTTTCTTTACTTCTTTAATAAATGTCTACATTATTATAATATAATTTGATATGTATATGCCACATTTCAGCTACAAAACCATAGTTACCACAATCATTCTCTCATTCTCTCCTCTGAAAGTCCATCCAACTTTATGCCATTTTGAATTGTCAGTTTTGTATTTTCAGTGGAGGGACAGAAACCTCAGGTTTCAATAAAATATCTTTCTTTGGGTTTCAAAGATGAGCGAAAGTTTTATGGATTTACATGTAAATCTCAATGTAAAATTTCATGGTGTTTTTCCTTCTTATTTTAGGAGCAGTTCACAGCCATGAGGGACCTGTACATGAAGAATGGTCAGGGCTTTGCTCTTGTGTACTCAATCACAGCACAGTCCACATTCAATGACCTGCAGGACTTACGAGAGCAGATCTTACGAGTAAAGGACACAGAGGATGTAAGTTTGAGAGAAAATACAGAGAAGCACTTTACAAACTTAGTTTAAAGGGGTGGTTGATTTATGATTTCACTTTTTTAACTTTAGTTAGTGTGTAATGTTACTGTTTGAGCAAAAACAACATCTGCAAAGTTACAATGCTCAAAGTTCAAAGCAAAGGGAGATATTTGCTTTTACAGAAATCGCTTTTTAACCCTCTGGGGACCAAGCTGTTTTTGGGGCCCTTGAGATGTTCTGACATGCTCTGACATTTGTGCTTTTTTCAGTTATTTATAAACATGTTAATGGCAAAGGTGTAAATTCACTCTATATAGCACAAACAGGCCTACCATAATATGCGAGCAACATGTATGTAGATGTTTGTATTTTTAAGAGAATAATGTTTATGCGTGGTTATTTAAAAAAATAAAAATGAAAGTTGCTGAAATAAGACCACAAAACTCATACAAAATATGTGCCCACAAGACTTTTGACTAATGGATGTTGTCCCTTTCAGTTCTAGCTTCAAAATTATGTGAAAATAGTCTTGCTTTATCGTTCACAAAAAAAAAAAACATTGATTTAAATGGTGTAAAACAGGTTTTGCTTGGAAAGCCAATATGCGAGGGGGAGGAGTAGTTTACACCTTAGTCCCACCCACTCTGCATAATGACTCTGCATAATTAGCCATTCATTCAGGTGTGACACTGACTGAGCCACAATGCAAAGACAAAATATATATTTTGAAGAAGACTTATATTGACCATTTAAGATTTTGCTTACATCTATCTTGTAAATATGTTTTGCTATTTTATTAAAAAGGTTACAATTACAACAATAATTACAATTTCAGCAATATTTCTGCAAAAAAAGTACTCTTTCTTTGTAAAAAAAAAAAAAAAAAGATTATAGGCCTACATTTTATCATATGTATTCATTAGTTTGAATATAGCCAACATTGGAACATCTTAGTCTATGACTTTATTTTTGACAAAATAGTATTTTATATATATTCAGAAAAGCTTATTTGATGTGACAGTATATTCTACAGTAAAAACTGTACCCAAATCTAGTCAACAAAATGTTGTCTTTCATACTTCGCCTGACTGTAACGCAGTAACTGTAAAAGCAGTTTATTCTTTCACACACAGACGCGCGATTCATATTTAGGCTAAACACTCTTTACAAATAGACGCGCGATTCATATTATAGAAACGCGATTCATCTTTTTGTTTACATAAGCCTACAACGTTATTCCATAACGTTATTCCACATTAACACTTGAGAAAGGATAACTTAGCCTACCTCACTCCTCAGCGGGATCTGCTCCTCATATCAGCACGGAAAATTTTCTCCATAAGGTAGGCTATATTATGCCTCTTTGTTTACAGCTGATGTGGGGGCGTTTCACAGACTGAAATGGTTCTCAGAATTTGCGTTTGAATAGCACGCGCTCTCCGGGGAGTGGTCACATTACTTTTGAATGGCTCCTAATGAGCTCGACTGGAGTCGCTCTCTTTTTATACAGATTACAGAAGCTGATAATATTTGTTTTTTATATAAATTACTTCATTTAAAAGCTGCGATCTCAAGCTTTATGCCCGTGGGTCTGTTTGCCTGTTTGACTGAATTTTCGCGGAGTTATAGATAATTTTCGAACGCGTTTCAAATGGGAGTTTACTGACAGAGAGAAGGCAGAAATAGCATCATGTTAGTTTTTCTTTATTTGTCAAAAAGCAAAACACTTTATTTGTATTGTGAGTATACAGAAAAAAAATAGAAACTGAACAGGATCGATTGATGTATTACACGAAAATGAAAGATCAAAATTAACAGAGCATTTTGTGTTTATTTTTCATTGCTAAAAAAAAAAACGAGCAAAACGCGTGGGCGCGTTTTTGGTCCCCAGAGGGTTAAGGACTACAACAAACGGCTGGTAGGAACTAGGGGTGGAACGGTACACAGAAGTCACGGTTCGGTTCATACCTCGGTTCAGACATCACGGTTCGGTACGAGTTCGGTACAATGGCAAAAAAAAATGCAGAAGGCAATTTTTTTTATTGTGCATGTCTCAGGCTGTACCATAGTGTCATACAGTCTCTCCCCTGAGATAGCTGCAACAGCCTGCCCTGAAGTGTGTAAAGTAAGATGTAAACAAAATAAGACAATCAGCTATAAAACTGAATTTTTTCACATTTTCACTTAAAACAAGTAAAATGATCTGACAGTGGGGTAAGAAAAATAATCTTAATGCAAACGGAAACAAGATTATTTTTCTTACCCTAAAGGCAGTTAAATACATTTACGTCAGTAGAGTGTTTTTTGTGCCATCAAAGAGGAGTTTCACTGTGCAGAAATCGGTTTAAATGAGGCTAATCTGATAAATGACTAGGGTTGGGTATCGTTTGAATTTGAACGATTCCGATTCCTTGTTTCGATTCCGGTTCCTAACGATTCTCGATTCCGATTCTTTGGCAGGGTCAAAAAAGTTTAGATAAATTTTAATTATATTAACTTTTTACTTTTTATGAAATTTACTATGAATTTCTCACAGGGCTGTTTTCAACTACAATATAAATATCAAATCTACTTTAAACAACTTTTTTGACATTTTAAATGAGCTAGCTAACCAACGGTCTTTCTGAAGGAAATAGTCTGACCTTCTCCATCAATTGAAATATAAAAAAATTTGCATCACAATAAGTGTATTGTATTGTATGTGATTGTCACTAACATTTTAGTAACTAAACTGAATTTTATTAGGTTTAGTGACAACATGTTACAATGTTTACATGGTACAATTTCTGGTAAGCTACGCTTTTTAATTATTTCATTTCAATTCAGTTATTGTGATTTGATTTAATATTGACTCATTTGGATAAATATTAGGTACTCAAGATAGGCTTTAATTTTTCTCAAGAAAAAAACAACTCACCTAATGCTGTAAACATACAGAGAGCCCTATCAGCTGGCAGTATTATTTAAGGTTAAAAATAACTCAAATTAAATATAATGCGTTTTTTTTTATTATAATAACAACTTTATTTAATGATATAAGTTCAAATATAATAAATATGTAATATAGTACACATATTTAGCAAAATACTCTCTATAGCTCTTTTTTTCTTGCCAACTAGCCTATGTGCTACAGCCTATATGTTCATTAAATGGCTTTCCTGAGGTAAATATGACATAATTGTTCTCCAGCTATGTTATTGACCTCTTCACGCTGATAAAAAACACTGATTGATCGATATTATATATGAGGAATATACAGTTAGGTAAGTTGTAGTCTACTGTATCTTTCAACAGTGTTCGTGTTTTTTGTACTATTAGCTGCTAGTCGAGATGATCGGTTCATGTGCGCTAGGGATCTGTCGCGTCACATTTACAAGCGCCAAAACGGTATTTATTGTTATAATTTCGTAATAAAATTGACAGAATCTGAGAGCTGAGATTTTTTTTCATATCATAAAGTAACTGCTCTGTCTAGTCTGTCGGTCTCCGTGTCCTCTTTGCTTCACGATTTTATTGTGCGTGAGAAAATGGATGTGTGGTGTGAGAAGTGTCAATTGCGTGTGTCTCACGGTAAATGCGTGAGAGTTGGCAGCTCGTAAATGTGTTTTCATGAATATTTTTTTTTTTTTACGTTCGCCGGCATCGCGTGCAGTTTTCAAACGGACGAGCAGAGGACGAGAGAATATGGTTGCAACTTGCAAGATACCGAAGAATAAGAAAACATCATAAGTACGTTTTTAAGGTTTAACGTCAGGGTTGTTTGCTCTGAATACATTTTATGAGACGCTGTGTGAGTTAATAAGGCAACTCACACAGCGTCTCATAAAATGTGTCGGTTCGCAGTTTAGCATAACAATCAATATAAGCTTACACCTGTGCTAGTACACGCATTTACCATGCCGTGTGTACGTTACAAATGTTTAACTAAAGTGTCAGCGAGTTAACATTTGGCAGTTTGAAATCGATTATGTTGTTACTTCAGTTCAGAATAGGGCTAGAAATGACTTAGACAGCGGTTTCTTCTTCCGGTCGGCGGACTGTGAATCGAAACTAGGAATCGAAATTTAAACTTTTGAACGATTCCGGGAAAATCGCAAAGCTAGTCCCGGTTCCAATCGATACTCGATACTCGATACCCAAGCCTATAAATGACGTTCATTTGATAACATCTTGCTGCGACCTCTGGAAGTAATCTGATTCCTTTAGGGTTTTCAATGTGGTTGGATGCATTGATAACACGCATATTCCCAGCATCGCTCCTTCTGAAAATAAAACAGATTCCTCTACGGAACGGAAGGATACCAGATGGAAGGGTAGTCCGAGATATATGCCAAAACCACAACCACAGCTGTTAAAGAAACACAAATTATTCAGATTCATCTTTATTTCCTACAAATACAAAAGCAACAGTTATTCTTTTTAATATTTTAATATTCTTCCAATAATTGGTATTATGGCCATCTCCTCTTCATCTTTGAGTGGTGGTGTTGTATGAGCCTCTGCCTTGCTGTTGGCTGAGTAGAAGTCAAATGTTAATTTCATTACCCTAATTAAGAAATGTAACAGGTTTGATTAGAGAACATTTAATTATTTGAGCATTAGACTGTATGGAAAAAGCTGCTGCATATTGAAATAGACACTGAAATATATTTATTTAATGTGTAAAATGTTTGTAAAGCCATGTAGGCTACACCCATGAACCTTTAATGCTTAAAGGTCCCATGACATGAACATTTTACTTTATGAGGTTTTTTTAACATTAATATGAGTTCCCCTAGCCTGCCTATGGTCCCCCAGTGGCTAGACATTTTGATAGGTGTAAACCAAGCCCTGGGTATTTTTGAGAAAATGAAAGCTCAGACAGGCAAATCTAGAATCTTGCCTTTGTCGTCATAAGGGGAAAGGTCACCTCCCCTTTCTCTTCTTTGCCCGCAAAGAGAATTTGGCCCGCCCATGAGAAAATGAGCTGCGCGATATTGGTTTTTCCTCGAGAGACATCATGGCTTGCAAACGAGCGAAGCATGGCAGTTGCTCAGTGTTTGGATGTACAAATGAACACAAAAGTATTTTTTTAGTTCCTTCATCCGAGCCTCTGAAGAACCAGTGGGTTATGTGAATTTCTGATGTATAATTGTTCAAGTTCAGACAGATAATCTTTCTCTCAAAATAGATCAATACTGTTTTATGCATCAGTAAATCAAGCCAGTGACTAAAATATCAACTTCACATCGTTTCTTTTGGTAGGATGAAAATAATCTTATTTAAACTGTGATTAAAATATATACAGAAAGCGATCAAAGAACAATCCCTTTCCAATCGCCCAAGCTGTCAATCACACAGCACGAGTTTATCTGGACAGTCTTGCCAAAACTCGTTATGAAATCAATGACGCTGTTACACTGCACAACGAAGCTCTTACTGTACTTAACTCATGTTTGCATTGGTGAAATCATTAGTGAGAGTGCAGAAACTGCGTTGCAATGATAAGATCTTCATTCACGCGATCAACAGGCTGTCATCTGCTCAATGCTCATCACTGCAGCCTTTTGTGTGATGGGAATAGATCTAAATACTTAAACTTCTCACGATTTGTTAATCTCAATAGCTGTAATAGTAAAAACGTATAATAGCTGTAATAGTAAAAGTATTCGAGAGAGTTCCATATGTAATGCTAGCTATTTCATATGCAAGCATGTCAGCCAATCACAGCAGTGGGCGTTTACACTGAAGTCTCAAAGCAGACAATGCCCTTTCAAACAGAGTGTTCAAATCAGAGGCTAAAATCAGGCTAGGAAAAATGCCTTTTATTTCTAAATTATTACAATTTGACTTGGAAGTTTGCAGGCATCTTTTCGTCGGGTGCGTTTTCCATGGTGAATTGTTATATCGTAATCATGGCTTTTCATAGTCGTGGTGCACGCACTTAAAGGCTTAGTTCACCTCAAAATGAAAATTTCCTTATTTACTCACCCCAGTGCCATCCAAGATGTAAATGTCTTTCTTTCTTCAGTGTAAAAGAAATTACGTTTTTTGAGGAAAAATTTTTTTCCTCCACACAATGGACTTCAATTGCTACCAAAATGTTGAAGTCCAAATCAATGCAGTTTCAAAGGGCTTTGAAGTGCTTCAAAGGGCTCTGCACGATCCCAGCTGAGGAATAGGGTCTTATCTAGTGTAACGATCGGCCATTTTCTAAAAAAAATTCAAATGTATATACTTTTCAACCACAATTGTTCGTCTTGTGCTGGTCTGCGACGCGCCAGGCATTGCGTCATCACGTTGGAAAGGTCACGCGTCAAGTCATCTATCTAAGTTATTTGTCTGTGTACTCCGGTTCAAAAAGGTAGGGAAGGGTGAAAAATTCCATCTCATTTTCTCCTCCAACTTCAAAATCGTCCGACATCTTTATTTTATTTTATTATTATTTTTATTTTTTTCGTGACCTTTCCAACGTGATGACGTAATACGTGGCGCATCTCAGAGATGGTACAAGACGGGCATTTGTCGTTAAAAAGTGTATTAGGGCTGGGAATCGATAAAAAAAATTTAACTAATTAATTGCACAATTTGCTGTAATTAATCGCATATCCCCCAAACTTGTAATCATCAATATTTAAATGTAGAATCACTAATTAAAGGGCACCTATTATGACTCTTTTCACAAGATGTAAAATAAGTCTCTGATGTCCCCAGAGTATGTATGTGAAGTTTTAGCTCAAAATAACCAACAGATCATTTTTTACAGCATGTTTAAATTGTCATTTTTGGGGGCTCAGAAAAAAGCGCTGTTTCAGGGCGTTTTTCCACTGGGTTCGTTTGCTGCGGTCCGAACCCGAGTGCGCTAGTTCCCGGCGCCCCCCGCAGCGTTGGTCTGGTTTCACACTCAATTAGTTGTATCGAACCAAGGTGCGTTTGCAGTGATCTTACGTCATCGCAAACGCACACGGAAAACGCATGGAGAATACAACTCGACTGAGCATAGCTGTAATTTGTCTGTTTTTTTGGTGCTATTATGCACAACATAGTGAGAGACAACTACGTTTATGTTCATTACATGGTGTAATTCAGCACATATCCAGGGGACGCCGTGTTTCTGCTGCTCGCAGAAGATTTTTCACTGATGCGACAGAGATACGCATGCGCGGGATACTATACTTCCTGAACAAGCACGCACCCGAGTCCGTGTTGCTTGCACATTAACGCGAACCGCGCCACGGTTCGGGAGCAACCGAGCTCAGACCACCTCCTCCAGGTAGTCTCGGGTTCGGTACTCTAGTGCGCACCCGGGTCCGATGACAGCGTTCACATTAGCGATTTTTCATGCGAACCGTGCCCCGGTCCGCACTAAACTGCCAGTGTGAAAGCGCCCTTAGTGTGTGCCCTTTAAATGCAAATTAACTGCTGCTGCCGGCCCAGGGGGCGGAGCCTCACAAGCTCGCGCTCAGAGCCAGACAATATTATGAAGATCTCATCTGATAATATCAGAACAGAAACTCTCAGTAGCTGTGTTCATTTCGACTCGGAGTCGGACAATAATGCCCACAGAGCCAGAGAATACATGCTGTTTGGAGACTGAACAGGTATAGTTTAGTTTAATTATGGTTATAATTTACTTGTCATCTGCTTTTATCCACTATTAATACAAGCCTGCTGTAGCAGACCTCGTCCGAATGATGACCAAAATATACTGATAAGTTCAGTGAAGTTTATTGTACATCACACAAAAGATGAAGCGTTAGTTTTACTCCAGAGAATCACAGTAAGAGCTGAATAAATACAGTATAAGAAGTGAGCATTAAAGTCTTATCCATAAACTCCCTCTCTCTCCCTTTCATTATCATCAACATACACAGCGAAGTACACAAAACACTCGTTACAACTAACCGTAAACAAATATACACACCTTTTCAGTGGGTGCTTAATAAACTGGTAAACCTTATATCCGTAAAATGACTGTCATAAAGAGCGCGCTTTCACTTTCATTTCTGCCGTGGTCAGTAACGTTAGGCCTGTCGCTCTGAAGACCATAAGTTGGATCACGAACAGTACAGATCTATGGAAGTAAAATAATGTCAAATGTTTTTGAAATAAAAAGCCTGTTGAATTGCACTACTTGAAAAAAAATAGGCATTGCATTAACCATGCTTGCATTTTAATGCATTGTATTTTTAGGGCTTGCATTTTTATGGGCTGAAATTCAACATGGTTGAATATTTAAGCTGTGAATATTTCAATAAAAAACATTCAAACACCTTTTCATTATTAAAAATTCAATAATCCATATTCACCTTTCATATTTCACTTCCAAAATATTCAAACTGTTTAAAAATACAACCAATAATATTCAACAGGCAATTTTCGGTCCATTTTATTTCGCTTTGCAAATTCGCTTCCACAAATTCAGTGGTTCAAATTCGACAGTAAATTCAACATTGACGTCCAGGAACTGCAGGAAAAGCAGTAGATTGCCGAGCATACTCTCCATCTGCTGTTAGTCGACCTCACCATCAGATGGTGCAAAAGCGCATTTCATAAAATGAAAATGATTATCTGTGTCAGTATATGCGGAAAAGATGATAAACACACAAAAGCTGTGTTTGTTTCATTCAATAACTTCATTGTTACTTTCCCAGTAGCCTACATGTCATCAGCTTTCTCTACCATGAACGGGATTATAATCGGTTTCCCTCAATAGGTCTCATACTCAAGGATTCCCCTTCCGTTGGGACAAAACACTTAACGTAGCTTAATGGACTAATACAGTGATATGAAAGACCAATCTTGCTCCTTATTGGGGATGTAGGCTACTATATAGGCTACAGGCAAGAAGATGGACTCAGAATATGAACTTAACGCGCAAAGTTTCATGCTGAGCGTTTCGTGATATACTGACATAAAACACTTGATCAATTAATACTAACACCTTCTCTTCTCTTCTCTTCTCTTCTCTTCTCTTCTCTTCTCTTCTCTTCTCTTCTCTTCTCTTCTCTTCTCTTCTCTTCTCTTCTCTTCTCTTCTCTTCTCTTCTCTTCTCTTCTCTTCTCTTCTCTTCTCTTCTCTTCTCTTTATATATTAGGGGTGTAACGATACGCGTATTCGTATCGAACCGTTCGGTACGAGGCTTTCGGTTCGGTTTTCGGTACGCATTACGTTGGACCATTTTTTTCTGCCGACCAAAATTTCGTTATTTCAAATGAAGGCGCGTCGCGGGTGGCAAGCGCGCTCATAGATGCTGGCGCGACCACAACATCAACTGGCAAATGCAATGTAAGGAACGAAACTGAGCTACTCTTATTGTGTTTGTGTGGACCGTTTATCAGTTTTGACCTGTGAAGCGGGACTCGCGAGCCCTATGCGCGAGCCTGATCAAGCAACACCACACAGCGCTAAGAGATCCAGACCAGTAAAGAAAGCATTTACATTTCAAATGCTTTTTGAATTCGCCACTGAAGTAATAACATCGCTGCGAGATCTAGTGAGAAACATGCACATTTCTCTGTTATTAACGGATCAAACAGCGCTGACGTGGAAAACAGGAAGAAACATCGTGCCATGAATGAACTATCCCGTGTTAAGCCACAGATAAGCAACATTCACCGTGGAATGGATTTGCTGTAGTAACACTAACTGCAAGGTATGGATGTTTGTCAGGAATAGTGGGCTATAATGCTTTCAAGTAACATTACATCTGTTTTATTTTGACATTATGAATACAATTGCTGCCCTTAAATGTTAATCTGAACTAAAATAAACCTTTGTTTATAACTAGCCTACTACTACAATATTACATTTCATTTTGTCCAAGGAGCTGTTTTGTTTTATATGCTCATAAGAAGAGTCAAGTAGCTCCATTATTGCTCAGTAAAAAAAGCAAAAAAAAAAAAAAAAAAATTGTATGATGTTAGTTTCATTAAATAAAATAATAATAATAAAAAAATTAATTCAAGGAAATTTCTCTGGCATTTATTTATTTTTGCTGTAGCCTATGGAAAACGAACCGAACCGTGACACAAGTGTATCGTATGAACCGAACCGTGAATTTTGTGAACCGTTACACCCCTAATATATATATATATATATATATATATATATGAGTATGCCTACGTGTATTGCATTAGCTTAAACTGTCATAGCACTTGCATATTGTTGTCCTATTGTTAGTTTAACTGTAAATCGCTTTGGGTAAAAACGTCTTCTAAATGACTAAATGTAAAATTGGCTTGACATTGGACATTCGCACATTTAGGGACCGTCTCTAAAGTTGCATACAACATTGGCATACATGTTTCTAACTTCAATAGCAAACTTAAATTTATTTGAATAAATATCAAAAATCCAAAGGGTGCGCATTATGCCTGACACTACATGAACACTTTACAGTTGGTTTTATGACTGTAAGTCATTCTATTCAAATGCTATCGGAGTTAGAAACGTGTATACCAAAGTCGTATACACTTTAGAGACGGTCCCTAAATGTGCGAATGTCCAACATCAAGCCATCTTTATGCCACTCTATCACTGGAAAACGCTCAGCATTAAGCTTTGCGCGTTATTCTGAGTCCATCTGCTTGCCTGCGAGTTTGGTCTTTTACATCACTGTAGTCCATTAAGCTACGTTAAGCGTTGTATGTCCAGCAGGGGAATCCTGAAGTATTGAGGGAAACCCTGCATGCAGCACATCGCCACAATATAAAGTTAAGGCAACTAAACAACCAAGAGAAATATGTCAACCTCAAAAATGTAACATTGGATCTGTACATCCGCATCGGGGTATAACATTAATTTCGTTCACGGTTGAGAAAGATGCATGTATGCTACACAGGAAAAGTAACCGTGAACTGAAGGCACTGAATTTAACATAAAACAGCTTTCATAATAATCACAAATACACTTACATTGCTGTAAATTAGTTTTATTAATGAATGACTTGCTCTAATTTTGCTGGTCTTCGTCTACAACAAGCGCTTTTGCACCATCTGATGGTGAGGTCGACTAACAGCAGATGGAGAGTATGCTCGGCAATCTACTGCTTTTCCTGCAGTTCCTGGACGTCAATGTTGAATTTACTGTCGAATTTGAACCACTGAATTTGTGGAAGCGAATTTGCAAAGCGAAATAAAATGGACCGAAAATTGCCTGTTGAATATTATTGGTTGTATTTTTAAACAGTTTGAATATTTTGGAAGTGAAATATGAAAGTTGAATATGGATTACCGTATTTTCCGGACTATAAATCGCTTCGGAGTATAAGTCGCATCAGTCAAAAAATGCATCATGAAGAGGAAAAAAACATATATAAGTCGCACTGGACTATAAGTCGCATTTATTTAGAAATTTATTTCACAAAATCCAAGACCAAGAACAGACATTTAATCTGGAAAGGCAAGTTATTCAACTACACAGAACAACATGCTGAATAGGTGTCCGGTATGTTAACGCAACACATTAACAGTTATTCAGCTACACAATAGCATAAAGAACATATACCTAGGAGGCTGGATAGGCTAAATGAACATAAGCCAGCGAGTCCAACAAGCAAGTTACCAGTAAACAAGTTCACCAAGCTCCCGCGATCTCATTCCACATCATTTTCTTCATCCTTGGTGTCGCTTTTGAACAACTCCGCCAACTAGAGCGCCCTCTCGCGGCTGTAGACGGTAATGTTTTTTCTTGGTTCATCTCAGTCTGAATTAATTTTGATATATAAGTCCTAAATATAAGTCGCAGGACCAGCCAAACTATGAAAAAAAGTGTGACTTATAGTCCGGAAAATACGGTATTGAATTAATAATGAAAAGGTGTTTGAAATGTTTTTAATTGAAATATTCACAGCTTAAATATTCAACCATGTTGAATTTCAGCCCATAAAAATGCAAGCTCTAAAAATACAATGCATTAAAATGCAAGCATGGTTAATGCAATGCCTATTTTTTTTCAAGTAGTGCAATTCAACAGGCTTTTTATTTCAAAAACATTTGACATTATTTTACTTCCATACAGATCCATCCTCGAGTTACAACGAGAGTAAATGAAGACTGCTATGTTCATTCTTACATCCAACAACAACACACCTCAATCGCTTGGGAGACATTCTTGTCTACAGCTGCTCAAGCGTCGAAACGATGGCGGACTCTGTGTCCAGCTCACTCAGGGCGGGTCTATGCTCAAACTGCAGTGTCAATCAACATTCGTGGGAGGGGCCTGTGCAATTCTACGTCACATTGCATAGAATCTTAGAACAGCTCATTCTGAGACAGTGCTTATGATTTATTGAGATTGTAAAAAAAACCACTGGGTGGATTTTTATCATTCTAGGGTGGTTTTGCTCACACACTGCCAACACACATTTATGTTCAAACACCATGTAAAAGTGAATTTTGCATAATAGGTGCCCTTTAAATTAAACGAGACAAAAAAGGGGAAAGAAAGAAAAATGTCCACACAAATTGGACAGAAAATAGTCCTATATTAAACTTCAATATATCAATATATTATTCTTCATTCAGTTTTATGCAACATACGCAGACTTAACAGATTTATTTTGACTAATTATCAAAAATAAAGTATAGTCATACAAAACTATTATTACCTGAGCATGTGATCAGAGCAGGTAATTTTACCATTGTTGCCCAGCATGGCTCTACCAGCTCAGCAAACAGAAGTCTACTACTGAGAAATTTCACGTAATTTGAGCAAACTTTGCTTTTCCAGTGCGTGATCGGTACATGATTGGAGCGTTTGGGCCGTTAACGACAGAGTAGAACGCGCAGCGCAAACACGGAGCGGAACATTGAGCAGAGAGCGCAGCGCGCTGACACACACACACACACACACACACGGAACGGAGAGCGCGGCACACACACGGAGTGGAAAAGTACCGCTCGTGAAGTTACTAAACAAGCTGCGCGAGAAGGAAACCTGATCGCCGAACACGGAGGGGCGGGACGGCATATTTTCGGCCTTTTCAATAGCAGGAAGTCATTAAAACGAGGCCAAAAAAGGTGCTGCGTCAATTGCGTTTTTTTTTTTTAATGCGTTAAACATCTCAAATTAATCGCAAAGATTAACGCGTTAATTCCCCCCAGCCCTTGTGTATATATATGTGTGTGTGTGTGTGTGTGTGTGTGTGTGTATGTGTATATTTATATGTATATATATTAGTGGTGGGCCGTTATCGGCGTTAACGTGCTGCGTTAACGCGAGACTCTTATCGCGCGATAAAAAAAATATCGCCGTTAATCTATTCTCCAAGTTGGGTTGGGAGATGGCTCTATACTACACAAGCTATGATGACGCAATCTACCCGCGGCCGCGAGGTAAACCCGGCTGCAACGCATATTCGTCGTCATCTTAAGTAAACACGGCTGAAAGTGAAAGCTGGTGAAAAAGATCGGTGCAACATCCATTATTTGGACTTGATTCGGGTTTAAGCCGTCAGACGAGCAGCAGCAAACTATATACAGAGTGTGTGGGGTAACAGTTCGGTAAGTTAACACACGACTAGCAGCTAATCCGTTCTACCACCTCAAATTCAAAACGAAACATGATATCACTGAATACCAAAGACGCGCGCGCGCCAGTATCGTGCGCACAGACAGCACGCCAGAATACAGTTATCTTTCGTGCTTGAACTTACAATAACACACACAATTATGCCAAAATGTCCGTTTTGTCGAGTATCTTCATAACATAAGAGCTGTCTTATGATGAACGTCAAGAGTTGTGAAAGAATGAGGCGCGTGCGAGAGCCGCGTCTCCGTCAGCTGGTCTTAAAGAGACAGCAGCCAATAAAGCTTTCTGTCAGTAAAGTTAATCAAAGAACAAAAAGAACAGAGAAAATGACTCACTTTGACTAAAGTTTTTTTTTTTTTTTTTTTTTGCTATAATAAGGATTAGTCTATATTTAATTTATAATTTATGCAGTGCAGTTTGACAATTTCGGTATATGTCCTAGGTCTACCTGTTTGACAGGCACAGGTAAATATGACATTTATTTTTAACTCTTGTATTATTGAGACAAATAACAATATTGAATTTATTTTAATTTGAAAACAGTGCATTTAGTTGTTGTTTCTAGTTTGAGTTGAGAAATGGGCTACAAATTTCAGCATTATCACTAATCTGTGTGTGCATTTTACTTGAGAAATAAGCAAGTTAACTCATGAAACCATTTGTTTACTATATCGCAATCGCATATCGCAATATTGACCTCAATAATCACAATATGACATTTTCCCCAAATCGTGCAGCCATACTTTTCAGAAAAATGTATTTCGTATCATTGTCTTGTGAACTAGTCATTCAGCTTTTGATCAATAGTGATTGGCATGTTAAATCCCACACCTGGTGTGTGTTCCTTTGGAGGGTGTGGTTGTCAGGTAGGGGAGGGGGCCCATGAGCTTCAGTGCCCAGGGGCCCCTTGGGGTACTAATCCAGCCTTGCTTAGTGGTGTAGCACATCATCTTGATTTTAAGAATCGTTGTTGTGTTTCTTTTTAACTGAAAAGACATCAGTTAGACAATATTCTAATTTTAAATTTGGGGTTTCATAAGCTCCAAGCCATAATAAACATTAGACCTACTTAAGTCTCTGCAGCTAGTGTACTTACATTTTATTTATCTGCAAAATGATGTTGTGTACTTACAGTTTTGCACAATATATGTTCTCAAAACTACATACACCCTTTAAAAACAAAAACATTTAGCAGTTGTTTAGCATGGGTCTGTGTATTCTGTTCTGAAATGGTTTTATTATAATATACTGTAAATCGTTATCGCAAGAGGCTGCAATGTATATCACAATATAGATTTTAGGCCATATCGCCCATCCCTAATTGATAGCCTATAGTAGTTGATAATAACATTGGCCTACCTAATGTTGCCTACGGACGGTAACAGTACAGTAGTAACCTTTTACAGTCTATGAGTAGAACAGCTTTCTCAAGCAGTTTATGATGCATTTTGGAAACAGGAGATGAGCCCCTGGTCTAATGCGCCACCTGGCTTGAGAAACCCGTTCTCAAAGACTTACTTTTATAGTCATTATTTGGGTAGCACACATATTCTGAATGCCTTCGGCAGAATTCAAATGAGCCATTTTAATCTAGATTAATCTAGATTAATTTCAAAATTAATCTAGATTAATCTAGATTAAAAAAATTAATCTATGCCCACCTCTAATATATATATCTTTTCTTTTTTTTAAGAAAATGACCGATCGTTTCACTAGATAAGACCCTATTCCTCAGCTGGGATCGTGCAGAGCCCTTTGAAGCACTTCAAAGCCCTTTGAAACTGCATTGATTTGGACTTCAACATTTTGGTTGCAATTGAAGTCCATTGTGTGGAGAAAAATCCTGAAATGTTTTCCTCAAAAAACTTAATTTCTTTTACAATGAACTCAGTTGACTGAACTAACTAAATTCAGCTGTTCTGAAACAGAAAACTCAGTTTCCCATCTCAGGGTAAGTTACCTCAGAGTTGGTTGAACCTCCTTATTGAAACGGGCCCCAGGAACTAAGCGTTGCAACCCTGGCCTAATCCAAAGCAAGACAACTGATGAAATGAGCCTGCCATCCCTTGGGTCTACACACCATCCCTGCAGCAGCCCAAGTCCTCTGTCTTGCATCTGTTCTATGTCAGTCAGGAGATGCTGTTTTTTTGGGTGTGTGGAGAGAACTGTATGTGTGTGTAGTGTGAAGCGCTGGCCCAGCGGATTGCAGCCTTGACCAGTTAACATCTCAGGAATGTGTTTTGATTGGCTTTACACTTCCTGCATCTCTTTCTCCCTCATCACGCTGCTACTGCGGGTTGGAACGGCTATAAGTCCTGATCCCCAGCAAAGGTTCAAGTCTATTGAGACTGGAAGGCGTGAATGTGCCGTTTATGGTGATGCGTCAGTAGTACGAGTTTGAGGCCAGCTGTTCTCACTGAGAGAGTATAAGTGAACTCTTTAGGCTCTCGTTTCTAGTCTCATTAAAGAATAATATGTAAATCACGATTTCAAAAATATTAGTCGTTCCCTTTCGAGAACGGTCACTTCGTATTGCGTAGCTATACGCAGTGGGGGAAACTCCTTTCCTCAGATTATTGAAGCCTTTTTGTAAAACGCATTGCAGCTGCACAGCGAGCACAGTGAGTATCTGACTCACTCATTGGCTGTGCTGCGGCAACTGCATATCCAATGGTGAGGCGCCAACACACGTCAGAGACCGGCAAAATGGGCGTGGCTACGTCCCCAAAATCGCCATTTTAGCAGATTTTATCTCCTTCAGCGATACTTCAGGAAGATATTTAGAAGAATGTCAGTAACCAGACAGTTTTAGATACCATTGACTTCCGTAGTATATTTTTTTCCTACTATGGAAGTCAATGGTATCTAAAACTGTCTGGTTACTGACATTCTTCTAAATATCTTCCTTTCTGTTCAGCAGAAGAAAGAAATTCATACAGGTTTGAAACAACATGAGGGTGAGTATATGATGACAATTTTCATTTTTCGGTGGAGTATCCCTTTAAAGCCTTAAAGTCTTCACACAGTCTAAAAGAGCAATTTCGCGAGCGTTTTCAAATGTCTCGCACGAGGCCGACGGGCACACAAAGTGCATCTCATGCCTGGGAACCTCCCATGCTGAAGCCGCACTCTCCGCCGGTGGCTGCTCGGTCTGCGAGAGCATGCCTGTGTCTGTGCTTCGGACACGGCTAGCTCTCTCCAAAGACTGCAACACCGCTTCTCTTGCTCCTTTTCCCGCTCTACTTCTGCCGAGGAAAAAGAAGCGCCGCAGCCAACGGCAGCCCGAGGGTATGGAAATAAGCGAGCGCACGCCAGCCACGTCCCCGTGTGCCTCGCTTTCTCCTGCTCAAACACTGTCACCAGTCCTGTTCTCTCAGGCAGACCAGAGAACCAGAGACCAAGGTTCACCTGACCAAGCCATGCCGAAATACCTCCGCTCTCGCTGGACGCGCTTTCTCCACCTCCGGCCAAGCTGCATCGGCCCTGCACACGATGGCTGTGTTGCAGGTCTACCAGGCCAAACTCCTCCAATCGATGGACGAGATTGGCCCGGACCCTGAGGCCTTCCGTGATCTACGGAGCGCCACGGACTTAGCTTTGTGTGCTACCAAAGCTACAGCGCAAGCTATCGGGAGGAGCATGGATAACCTAGTCGTGCTCGAGCGCCACCTCTGGCTGAATCTCACTGAGATTAAGGATGCGGACAGAACTGTTTTCCTCAACGCTCTCGTCTCCAGCACTGGTCTCTTCGGTCCGGCAGTGAAGAGATTTTCGGAGAGGCATACCGAAGCGCAGAAGTCGTCCCAAGCTATGCGACACTTCCTGCCCAAGCACTCCAGCTCTCCAAACCGCACCGCCTTCTTCTCAGCCAGCGAAGCCGGCGAAGCAGGCCTCTCAGCCCCGCCCTGCGGCTGATACCCGCCGCCACTCACGACATTGTGTTGTCCGAGGCGAAAGCCTTTACAGTCAGCCCAACACTAAGTATGTGCACAAATCACAATATAAGGGTATTAGGTCCCCCTGTGTTAGGCGGCCCGTCCCCGAATATGTGCCAAACCCTAGCCACAAAGGCCCTGGCCTGGCAAGCCATTCCCGATGTGTCGAGTTGGGTTATATACACAATAAAGCGAGGCTACTCGCTCCAATTCGCTCGCAGAATTGGCGTTCTAAATCAACATGCTGCTCCGCGATCGCTGTCTGCACCCTGTCATCACCTATACCGTTGGAAAGTTCTCTCTCTCCTGTACAATGTTGTCGGATCTAAATATGGTCATTTCCTTTTTATCAGCAACCAATCATGAAAGTACAATGGGGCATTTAACTCTAAAAGCTAAATCTCATTGGCTGATGTCAATTTTAAAGACCGTTTTCTCAAAATGGGTTTTTTCTCATACTCTGAGCCAGAAATCTCCACTTCAGCAGCACTTACATACACCAAACTTTCCAGTTGTATTCCTATCTATATTCTCAAGGTTTTTACTGAGGGGTTTGTTCATATATCATTCAGATTCTGATTTGTACAACATTTTATACCTAAAAACGGGGCGAAAATGGATAATAATTTATGGCTGTTGACAGTTTTTTCTGATTAATGAAATTAGTGATGAAAAGAGATCCAAAATCCCCTCTGTAAAAACCTTTGACTGTAATGTCAACAAAATGAAACAAGAATTTTGAATCTGGCTTTATCCAATGTTCAGATTTCTCTTCTGGAAATATATGCAAGTTAGTGCATATTTAATGAAATGCTACCTAATTTGCATATTTAAAGGAACACTATGTAGCTTTTCAACCTTCATAATATATTTCCAAGACCCTTGTGATGGTACATTGACTTACAATAGGTTGAATGACACGTCTGCCATAGCCTGATGGGGTCTGTATTGCTTTTACTGGCACTACGTAACTTCGGGGTTCGGGTAGTAACCTGGCACAAAAAGAACTACAAAATTCGACTGCTTTACGGCATACGTCACTTCCCCCACCACTTCCTCAAATTTGGACGTGAGCGTACTGTCTATGGACGTGAGAGGCCAACCAGCGTTTGTTTTCGGCTTTCGTGCGTATGTTTTTGTCATGGGGGCTGTATACACCTGGCCACTTCATGCGTTTTCTCAGATCAGATAGCTATCTGATCGTGAAAAGACCAGGTGTAAATGTCCTCCGAAACGCATTCAAGACGGATTTGAATCCGACCGCTCAAACCACTTCAGGAGGAGGTCTGGGCCGCATTCCAGACGAAACTGGACAAGTGTAAATGCATCTGGTTGTTGAAACCACACATGTAAATTGTACTTCTCCCAAAAATGTTAAATAAATTTAAAAAACGTGTGAGAGCGTGTTATAGTCTATGTTATTGCCAGATATGACGACGCTACTGGAACACGCATTACCGCAGCTGAGCATCTGTTCATCAAGCCAACGTGCAAACTATCGCAAATCAAAGTGAAAGTAAGTCGCAGGCGCTTATCACACAATAATCATCATTAAAAGTAAAGAAACGAAATGATCTTACCAGGGCTGTTGCCGCTCTCTCTCTTATTGCTGTCTTTGATTTGACATTTTAGCTGATGATCAATAAATGCAGTTCATATCTGTTGCTTTCGGTGACGTGCACTCCATTAAATCTGCATATAGCGCGAGAATTGAAGATCGGATTTAAATCCGTTTCGCAAAAACACATTTATGTGACCAGGTGTAAATGGAATCGTTTTGATAAATCAGAAATCCGATCTGAGAAAACGCATTTAGTGGCCAGTAAATAAATCTCTTATTTGTAAACTTGTTTGCATTCTATGTTGTATGTTGTTGCGCTTGCTTGTAGTATGTCATTTTTTTTTACATGCTGTTCATTCATCCATTGCTGATAATTAGACCAGTCCAATAATTTCCACATATGTCTAGCTAGCTTTCGATTATCAGAGCTGTTAACAGACTTGCTAACAAACACTCGTTTCTCTTACGTGTTTTTTGCGTTGTTTTATTGCCTAGCTTGCCTCACGAACTAGTTTGCCAGCTGAACTCCGGTGTTGTGAGGTGTATTTATCACGTAGTCCTGAGGGATATCAGACGACGCTGTTGACGTTGATTCTTGCGATTTATCATGAGAACAGTTTTCAATATCTCACATAAATATCAAGACATAAATAAGTCTAACGTAGAGGTAGGGGGTGGAGGGGTATTTACAACAGTGCAAGTATTCACAGCGACTCTAGGGGTCGCTGTTTGACAAACACAATTTCTCCACAGTGTGCCTTTTAACATCAATATTCTAAAAACTTGTAATACAAAAGATATGTCTTAATGTCAGTAATCAACTGGGGAAGTTTCATGCTGATATATCAATTTTTATTTTTTATTATTTTTATTTTATTTTTTTATTCATTCACTTGGGGTTTCTCCCCTTAACACTGTAAAACTCCTTTACATCCAGGAGCAATGCAGTAGTGGCTTCCCTTTTGACTTCTGATGCCTTGTGGCTGTCCAGTTTCCATATTTCACTGTCTGTCATTATCTTTCACTATCTGTCCTCCACTGTCTGTATTTCACTGTCTCTCTACCATTGTTAGCCCGGTTAAAACCAGACCATTCTCAGTAGTAACTGAGTTATGGTCTGGCAAAGCTTCTTTAATAACTCATTTCCAAAGCGTTACCAACGGATGTTGCTCAAATGCCTCTGGGCGCAATTGGATAGACCTAAAACCAATCAGAGCGATCGTCATTGTGTAAAGACATATGTTGCGTCCCAATTCGCCTAAGTTACACTACGCCATAAAAGTATGTAACGTTACTCTTTTTGTGAAGAAAATGTATTTACTTTTGAATGTGTAGCAAAAAAGTAGGCAAGCTTTGGGACATACTACTTTATCGGTCATCTTTATTGGACGGATCTGTCTCGTGCATCCTGTCACGTAAACTGCCCTGTCAATCATCTTGTCACAGTTAAAATCCTCTATTAAATCTAATTTAATTTCCTACCGTTTCGGAGAGAAATGTAGTAGCATGTTCATCTGCCAGTGGGTCTATGGAGACTGTCCTCATGTGTTTGCAATTTGAATATAATAATGCATTTAAAAGTTGGTGCGCATCACCAATGGAGTGGACGTCGCTCAAATGCCTCTGGGCGCAATTAGATAGACCTAAAACCAATCAGAGCGATCGTCATTGTGTAAATCCCGCCTCAACGTTTCTGATTGGTGCCGCGATTTCGACGGCATGGAAATGGACTTGAATGAGCTCTTTGCCAGACTACTTGCAGAGCAAATCTAAATTTGCCGGAAGTTTCTGGGTTTTCCTAGGCTATACCATTGTATCTGTTCTGTTGAACTCAGGCAAGACAACCAACGGCGTGACGTCACATGTTGTATTACTGCAAGATGGCAGCACCCTTGCTATAACCAAACCTTTTTTTATTATACATTTTATATATATATATATATATATATATATATACACACACACACACACACACACACACACACACACACACACACACACACACACACACACACACACACACACACACACACACACACACACACACACACACACACACACACACACACACACACACACACACACACACGTGTGTATATATATATATACAGTACCAGTCAAAAGTTTGGAAACATTACTATTTTTAATGTTTTTGAAAGAAGTCTCTTATGCTCATCAAGCCTGCAGTTAAAAAAACAAAAAACAGTAATATTATGAAATATTATTACAATTTAAAAAAAAATTAAATATATTTTAAAATGTAATTTATTTTTGTGATGCAAAGCTGAATTTTCATCAGCAAGTACTCCAGTCTTTGGTGTCTTATGATCCTTCAGAAATAATTCTAATATGATGATTTGATACTCAGTTATTATCAATGATGGAAACAGTTGTGCTGTTTAATATTTTTTTTTTTGGGAATACTTTTTTCAGGATTCATTGAGTAAAACGTTAACAGCATTTATTCATTAAAACATCATTTATTCAAAATAAAAACATTTCTAACAATATAAATTGTTACCATCACCTTTTATCAATTTAATTCATCCTTGTTGAATTAAAGTACAAATTTCTTAAAAAAAAAAATTGTTATTGTTCCCAAACTTTTGAACGGTAGTGTATATTGTTACAAAAGATTTCTATTCTAAATAAATACAGTTCTTTTTAACTTTTTATTCATCAAAAAACCCTGAAAAAAGTATCTCAGGTTATAAAAAAAAATTAAGCAGCACAACTGTTTCCAACATTGATCATAAATCAGCATATTAGAATGATTTCTGAAGGATCATAAGACACCAAAGACTGGAGTACTTGCTGATGAAAATTCAGCTTTGCATCACAAAAATAAATTACATTTTAAAGTATATTCAAAAAGAGAACCATTATTTTAAATTGTAATAATATTTTATAATATTACTGGTTTTTTTGTTTTTTGTTTTTTTTACTGCAGGCTTGATGAGCATAAGAGACTTCTTTCAAAAACATTAAAAATAGTAACGTCTCCAAACTTTTGACTGGTACTGTATATATACACACACACACATATATATATATATATATATATATATATGTGTGTGTGTGTGTGTGTGTGTGTGTGTGTGTGTGTGTGTGTGTGTGTGTGTGTGTGTGTGTGTGTGTGTATATGTATATGTATATGTATATATATATATATATATATATATATATATATATATATATATATATATATATATATATATATATATACACACACACACACACACACACACACACACACACACACACACACACACACACACACACACACACACACACACACACACACACACACAAAATATATATATATATGTGTAATGTGTGTGATCAAAAATGTCTGTAAAAAATAATTCTGCATCGTTTATCCTTTTGATCTTTCATTCAAAAAATTTGCAAAAATTCATTGACGTAAAAGAATTGAAAGTAGGGGGGGAATCACATTATGAAATAAATGGTTTTCTCCAAAACACGTTGGCCACAATTATTGGTACCCCTAGAATTTTTTTATGAGTAAAATATCTCTGAAGTATATTCCCATTAATATTTACCTTTTTTTTTTTGCACACCAGGGTGACTAGGAACATGAAATTGTCCAGCTATGACTTCTTGTTTCACATGAGTTTAAATATGAGGAAAATTCCAAAGGCCAAATTCCCTTAATTATCCATCACAATGAGTAAAACCAAAGAATATAGTTCTGATGTGCAGCAAAAGATTTGTCCCGATATTTATAATAATTACATCATATATAAAATATAACCATATCCTAGCATATTGTTTAATCACAGTTTTACAATAACAACAGTAATATCAATAATATATAATAATAATCATTATCATTATTTACTCAGCTATGTATACATATCCCGCTCTATTGTAATAGTCACCATTTACAATATCAAGATAAATAACTGTTTATAATCATCACTACTTCCGTTATTTTACAGTAACCAGCACCCCCTAATCACAAACATAAGAATACCAAGATCCCTCACTCAGCCTTATATTTTGTCAACAACATTTCTTTGAATTTTCATGGTGGTTTTCACCGCCTGGACTTTAAAGTTACCACATCCCCTCACATTATAGCCCCCTTCTCTTCCTATAAAGAACTTTTGAATATTACCCGGCAGATCATTTTTGTTGGCTTTATACAAGAATTGAGCAGTATAAAAATCAACTAGATCAGAAAGTTGAAAAAATTTAGATTGCAGAAATATGTTTGTGTGATCAAAATATCCCACCTTGTGTATGATTCTAACTGGTCGTTTTTGGAGTAAGAAGAGGGTATGTAGTGAACTTTTGTAGTTATTGCCCCAAATTTCTATACAAAAAGTTAAATAGGGCAAAACCAGTGAACAATACAATATATATAGTGCATTATATTCCAAGACATATTTAACTTTATTAATTATAGAAATACTTTTAGATACATTAGCTTGTATGTATCTGATGTGTGGTTTCCAGCTTAATTTACTATCAATAGTTATTGATCAATACTTAATATTTCTGCGTTTTCTTTATAATTACCAAACATCATTACTTTCGTTTTAAATTCAAAGATAATTTATTCATATATCCATATTTTTAGTTTTACTAATTCTTTATTTACTATCTTTATAAGTGTATTATAATTATCACAAGAATAGAATAATTAGGGATGTCCCCGACACAGGATTTACATAGTCGAATCAGAATCCTCAAGTTTTGCCTTTAGTCGACTAATAGTCGAATCATGTGCATGTGGGGGACGGGAGGGGCGGGGCTTAACATTTTAAAGACATGATGTAGCCTACAGAACATCACACAAAGAATAGAAGAAAATGTATACAAATGTTTTGGATCAATAAAACTAAGAAATAAAATAACTGCAAAAAGGCCACACTGCAGACAGGATTTGCATTTCACATGTTGGCAAATCAAATGAAATCGGCTAAATTGTACAGCGCAACATCGATGCACCGAAACTAACAGACTTACAGAATTAAATCAGAACAGAATATACCTTTTTAATAGTAAAAAAATAAAATAATAAGTCAGAATCGATTCACAACTGTGCAGAACTCCTAAAGTGCAGGCCAGGGGAACATATATTCAAAACACAAGCCAAAAATTGTTCAATTAGATAACCCTGAGTGATCAATAAATAAAATTAAAATAAAGAAATTATAAAAAATAAAGAAAATATAGCCGGAATCGTCAACTTTGTCTTTTTAACTGTAGAGACAGTGGCAGTCTTTTTAGCTAAACATTTTCACAGCATCCAAAAATCTAATTAGAACCGGCAGAAATGTTTTGAAATCACTTGTACCCTACCTGAAAAAAATCCAGTCTTTCACTCTGCCTTTGTCCGTTTGAGTCTTTTCAAATTGTGGAAAAAGGACGTTCTAAAACACTTAAACGTGAAAAACGCTTAACGGCTTAATGTCTTAATGTAGGTCATGTTAAAAGATCAAATTCTGTACATATCTTTTTGATAAAGCATACTATATAGCCTACAGAAAAGCAGATGAGCGCAGAATATGAAAGCAACACGTTTAATTAAACATTAAGCATTTTTCTCCCATAGAAAACCGTTATTATATAGAAAATGGTTTGCGTTCATATTCTGGGTTAATCTGCACATAGTATTTAATAAGGTGTGTACTATGTACAAAATTTGATCTTTTAATACTCTTAGTAGCCTATTAAACCACGTTAAGCGTTTTCGTGGGAGGAAAACGCTTACCGTGTAATTAAATGCTTTGCGTTCATATTCTGCGCTCATCTGCTTTTCTGTACATAGTTTGCTTAATTAGTATGGCGTTTACTATGGTGTTTATTTTGGTGTTTTAATTTCACTGTCTTAATACATTAAGCCACGTTAAGCGTTTTTCACGCTAAGCGTTTTAGAACGTCCCGAGGAAAACCAACTTGTTAACGTTGGCCTTGTTAAAGTGTGATCATGGTTTTCCTGATGCTAAATCCAGCCTTGGAGAATATCCTTTCTGATGGTGTGCATCCACACTTTAGATTTTCTTATCCCAGGCATGGTTAAAGATTTAAATCCCTGCTGCCAAGATGCTCCTCTGTCGGTCACGGATCATGGAAAGTGGAACTTAAATCTCTCACAGGATTTATTCACGCTCACGCACGTTAAAAATATTTATTAAAAGCCTTTTTATTTACAGCATTATAATGATAGGCTGTATATTAACTTGCTGGCAGAAAACCGGTAGTTCTATGTGAAATCAGACATTGAGCACCCCCATATAGCCAAAATGGCATGATCCTTGTTTCATAACACCTCGACTGTAAGATTGGTAATCGAATCAGGCTCCTCCTATCAAAGCATCGAATCTTCGACTATTCGGGGTCACTCCTAGAATATGTTGGTATCATCAGCAAATATCAATTTCAATAATTTAGATACACGAAATATGTAATTTATATATAAATTAAATAATTTAGGACCTAATACTGATCCTTGAGGGACCCCACAAGCAATGCCCAGACACTGTGACGTAAACTCGCCCCAACTTCACAAACTGTTGTCTCTGTTAAGTAACTTTTGATCCAGTTCAAAGTCACTCCCCTAATGCCATATTTTTCCAGTTTATTGAGTAAAATTTAATGATTAAGTGTATCAAAGGCTTTAAATCAATAAATATTCCAACTGCAAATTTATTTATTTTATCTAGGGTGTTTGTAATTTCTTCCACAGCTTCCATTAAGGCCATTGATGTCGACCTCTTTGCTCTAAAACCATACTGACTTTCATTTATGTGATTTTCATTTTCATTCATTTTCATTTTATTGTTTATTTTTACAGGGACAATGCACAATTAAAAGTAATTGCACCAGAATTAGCTAATAGCTAGTTTACATCTGCTGTCCCTGGGCAGGTAAACAAATAAAATAACATACATTACATAAAACATACACCACATAAAACATCACAATACATACATGTCCAGGAATATAAAATTTAAAACCAGAATATAAAACAGATAATGTACAACACAGTCATGTTTGTCTATACATTTTTCTAATCTATCATTAAATAGTTTCTCTAAGATTTTTCAAAACTGAGGTAGCAGAGAAGACAGGTCTATAGTTTGTGAAGATGTGCTTGTTTCCATTTTTATATAATGGTATTATTTTTGCAATTTTCATTTTATTTGGAAATATTCCAGTCTGAAATGATACTTTGCATATGTATGTTAGCACATGTAAACCATGTCTGACTTTACTGTTGTGACAAACAGCTTCAACTATAAAATTGAGAATATACCTTGTGTTACAGATATTGCACAAGTAGTTCACTGGTGGATTCATTACGATAGTGATGTAAATTTTGGCATTCTTCATCTTCGAAGAAATATATATTTTTTGAAAACCTTTTATTTATTAAGAATTTGGTCCGGTGTAAAATATTTGCAAAATATAAACTATTTAAGAAAATGTCATATAGCTGTAAGTAACTATGTTGTAGCTAAAAACCTATTAAAACTAAGCAATCATGTCTCATTTCCACAACTTGGGAACACACAGCCCTGAATATTTATGTAAAGGGCTATTCAGACATCTAGTGGCTACTGTATGGTATTACAGATTATTTTATTTTTATTTTTAACTAACATGTACAAGGAAAAAACACAACATTTTAAATTTCTACTCAATCTAAATATTAGTTTATTTTAAAATAGGCCTAGGCTACATGTTGACTAAAGCCGTGATCTTTCTTAATTTGCCTGACTGAACTTGGGGCGTTGGCAGTGGGAGTTCCCCTACGTTACCTAGGCAGCGAACATCCCGTTAAGTGAAGAGATTAAGA
This sequence comes from Leuciscus leuciscus, assembly GCF_965113295.1. NCBI lineage: Eukaryota > Metazoa > Chordata > Actinopteri > Cypriniformes > Leuciscidae > Leuciscus > Leuciscus leuciscus. The sequence goes on along the minus strand of NC_138747.1, from coordinate 22,771,752 downwards.
AAGGACATGTTGGTACAATCATGTTGTTTGCATTTTCTTCTTTGAAAACAAAATATCAGCGGAATTTCCATGAATATAAAGCGTTTTTGTCCCGCGGGCAACGTTTCTACTGGCAGCAGTGATTCATTCAGCGTCTAAGGAGATTGTAGAAAGCTGTTATTTGCACACGCACCAGCGGGTGGCATACGTGAGTCATTACTGGCAACAGAACCAGGAACTACTGTATAATCAAGCAGCGCTTAATATAGTGTTATTATGCCAAAATACTGATTTATTTAAGTTTTAAATTAAACCATTGTAATCCTGAAAGTATTCCCCCTTTTTTCAAAATGTAACTATAATCTGATTACTACGTTTTTTGACGTAACTGTAACGAATTACAGTTGCTGGATTTTTGTATCCTGATTACATAACGCCGTTACATGTATTCTGTTACTCCCCAACCCTGTTCGCCGGTCTAATAAGCAGACTAAAAATGTTACAAAACTACAATGTTTTCATAAATGTTGCATGACTGTTTAGTGTCTATGGCTGAATGATAGATCCACATAATTGCCATTGTGTATCTGATTTATTTTTTCACTCCTCCTCTCCGACTATAGGTGCCGATGATCCTGGTGGGTAATAAGTGTGATCTGGAGGACGAGAGGGTGGTGGGGAAAGAACAGGGGCAAAATCTGGCCCGGCAGTGGAACAACTGTGCCTTTCTAGAGTCCTCTGCCAAATCAAAAATTAACGTCCTTGATGTGAGCATGTTTCATATACTTGCTTGATATGTCCCTCATTCAGAACATATTCCAGTAGTTTCATGTTCATATTGAGTACATCATGAATGTATTTTTTGCAAATTGCAGATCTTCTATGACTTGGTCAGACAAATTAACAGAAAAACACCGGTGGAAAAGAAGAAAGCAAAAAAGAAATCCAATTGTGTTGTCCTGTAGAGCCAGCAGCACTGAGCCAGGTCTGTCATGTCACTTACGTCATTCATTTATTAATGTACAACCCAATTTCTAGAAGTTGGGACATTTTGTAAAATGCATTAATCATGAATCTGTGGTTTAATTCTCTTGAACCTTTATTTAACTGACAAAAGTACAAATTAAAGATTTCCAATGTTTTCTCTGACCAAATTAATTGTATTTTTAAACAAATGTTGAGTTTGGCTGCAACTCTCCAAAAAAGTTGGGACAGAGGCAAAATAAAATTGAAAAGATTATAGAATATCCTAGTTGAACTTTGAAGTTTTGAAACCGTCCACAATAGGTGAATTGGTAATAGGTGATGGTATTGTGATAGGGTATAAAAGGAGCATCTCAGTCTTTGCTAGCAAAGATGGGTCGTGGCTCACCACTTTGTGCCAAATATTGTGAGAGAATTGTCGAACAATTCAAAAACCACATTTTCAATGAAAGATTGTAAAGAATTTGGGTCTTTCAGCATCTACCATACATAATATTGTGGAAAGATTTAGGGAATCCAGAGAAATCTCATTCTTTGTAGGTAAAGTCCTCTGTTGAATGTGTGAGACCCAATGTGGTGTGTCTTTTGTGTTCATGGTTAAGTGCTAATCTTATTTGCATTCCCACTGAAAAACAAGCGATCTAGCGTGAAAATGTTGCCTATAAATAGTGTTGCGCGCCTTATCAAATTCAGATGATCAACCTCTCCTCTATTTTGCTTGGGAACTAATGTGGTCGGAACCAAAGTTTACTTGACTGCGTTCACTGGAATCCTCTCAAGCGGAGGACTTCTACATTCCGATTGGTTGCCGCCGAACCGCGTCATAGTTCATTACCGTAAAGTTGACATGACTTCAACTCTTCTCGCTGTCCAAGACGTGCCGCTATTAATAACCATAAATCGTAATAATGTACCTTTAATTGTCTATATAAAATACATAGCCTAATCAGCGCTCATATGCACACATAAAGTTTGCCATAACGCACCGGGAAATGTAATGATCATGAATGTGTCGTGAAAAGAACAGGAGGAGACTGTCTAAATATTTTAATGATTTATTGGTAATGTTATCTGTGTTTTCAGCTGCAGAGATTAACAATGATGCTAACTCGTCATATCTGCTGTAGTGGACATGCCTATATGCACGTTACATAATCTGAGAATATTTATTTTCCATTTGAATCTGTTCATTCACATGTAGACATTTCAAGCTTTCTATATATAATTCTCATGTCTGTGAGGCAAGTATACGCTGAGTTTCGGTACATTTATGTGATGCGCTCAAGGTCACTGAGATCGAATCGACAGAAAGCACCTTTATTTTACAAAAGCACAATGTTTTGTTGTTGTGAGTTTAAAAATAAAATAAAAGTAGACCCTTTACAGTTTGCATTACTCTTATCTGTATGACCAAAACATTTTTATTTTAAGTGAAATGCAAGTGATTGTGCCTGCACTTGTTTGTCATGCAGTAAAGCACGCTCTCCACACAAACATTTAAATATGGGCCTAATAATAGCACACATTTATCTAGGTTAACATTAGAGCGAGCGGACTTGTAAAGTTGCTACTACTTACATGTTTCAAGTGATACGCCATATTTGAGGTCGATGAATGAGTGGCGAATGTTTGGATTTCATACTGTTAACAATCTGTCTGTTACAGCCTACGTGATTTTGTCACTTCCTGTGGATTTAAAAAATATATATAATTCTGCGACTAACCGACTAATAATATCTTAGGCGACCAAGCCTCTTCTAGTCGACTAACGGTTAGTCGACTATTAGGGAGCAGCCCTAAAAAATTTGTTTGGTTGCCCAAATTATTCTAAATATATTTTTGTGTTCAGCAGCAGAAAGAAATTCATACAGGTTTGGAACATCTTGGGGGTGAGTAAATGATAACAGAATTTAAATTGAGTGTACTATCCCTTTAAATATAGCCACATTGGGAAGAACTTTGGAAAACCGTTGTCACTAAATAGTCTGCCGCTTGAATCTCTGTTATGCAAGAAAGCTATACATCAATTCTATGCAGAGATATTGCAGAATTTTCTGAGCCTGAGCTCATCTCCGATGATTCAAAAGACAGTGGAAATGTGTGCTGTGGTCAGATGAGTTCACGTGTCAGCTCGAGTTTTCCGTCCCAAAGACTAAAAAGACCATCCAGACTTTCATCCGTGACGGAAAAGGAAACATCTGTCATGATAGGGGGGTGCATCACTGAAAACGGTATGGGCGACTTGTAGTAATGGGAAACCGAGGCTTTCTGAAGCGTTTGAGGCTTTTATCAAATTGTGGTGAAACATTTTTCATTACTCAAAGCTTTTAACACAATACGCATTAGTGATATCTGGTGGTCAGACTTGTTTTCTGTACCATGTCTAACAAATCATCACGGAGCAGAGGATATGCAGTTTGAAAAAGCATGATGTGACCAAACAAAGCTTCGGAAGTCAGTGACATACAAGAGTGGAATCAATCTGGGATCAATACAGTTTTTATGTAATCTAATCTCAATTTAATTTGTGCCAATGAGACCACAACTCATGTCATGTAGCCTGGTCAACGGATTCACATATTGATCAATAATATAAAATATACAAGTATGTGATCTTAATTAATAATTGACGCGAGTCATTGAAAAAATATTTTGAATGAGCTGTTAAACCCTTATGTTCTGTTCAGTGTCTCTGAGACCCCAGCTATAAAACATGATTAAATGCAATGCAAATTAGTGTACACGCATAACCAAGTCAATGCACAGTCAAACACAAGGGTAATGGGATGTGCTTTTGCAAAGGTGAATAAGTCTGAAATACAAAAATTCAAAGCTTCAAACGTCATCAGTCACATGGTATTGTCATTTTGAGACAAGTATCGGTACAGTGTGTGATACAATTGTGCTTTGAAAACTGCGTCAGAGCCCCAGTATCAACCGTCCCATCACTAGTGACTTGCGAATGTGTGAAGGTGCTATTGACGTGGAGACGTATTGGGATTGTACAGATACTTACACTGCCATCAAGATGACATCTTTCCTGGGAAGCAAGACAATGCCAGCCCTCATTCTGCATGTGCTGCAAACTGAGTGGTTTCGTAGACACTGCATAGCAAAGTGGATGCGCTTGACTGGCCCGTCTGCAGTCCAGATCTGTCTCCTATTGAAAATGTATCGGCCCATCATGAAAAGTAGAATCAGATTAAGAAGACTACAGGCTGTTGAGCAGCTGTCTTGTATCAGGCGAGATTGGGCAAAAATTTCACTTGCAAAACTGCAACAATTAGTTTCCTTAATTCCCAAACAATCAAAAAAGTGTAATTAAAAGGAAAGGTGGTGTGACACAGTGGTACACATGCCTCTGTCGCAACTTTTTTTTTTTTTTTTTTGGTATTGCAGCCATCAAAATCAACATTTGTTTATATTTACATAATACATTTAAGTTGGTCAGTGAAAACATTGGAAATATTTTTTTGTACTTTTGTCAGTTAAATAAAGGTTAAAGAGAATTAATTTGCCACAAATTCTTGATTTTTATTACATTTTACAAAATGTACCAACTTTTCTGGAAATGGGGTTTTACATCTGTTCGGTCAAAGTCTCTCCCACCTACATTATTTTTCATAGACTGATTTATTGCTTAGGCCAAATAATTTGCCCAGTATACATACAGTAGGCATCTAGTCATAGTTGGGGGCGTGGCGAGGGTGGAGTCGGCGTGGGGGAAAACACTGCGAACATCGTGTGTATTTGAATGACAAAAATGTGATATTGCGAGTCATTAACGCCTGCCGACCGGCAACGGTACATTGTAAAATTAACTGCAATAGGTTATGATAGCCCTTATTTAATTAAAAACTGGGTCAATGACCCAACCAAATGGCCGGAGGTGTCGTTTCCAGACATATTTTGTGATCTGGTTGAATCTCCAAGACATCGCGGCAGCTGTAGCGGTAACATTAGCCTATAACTCAATCAACTTATGTTGCATACTACAACTCCATAAAACCTTGTCACTTACCAATTGTACGTATGCTTCACTCCAAACTATTAATCCTTTTGTAAAACGTGATCACTTAAGAAGTTATAAAGTCCTCTAGTAACTCACAGACTGCAGTCTGCTCCATAGGTTCACGGCTCGCGTCATGAGCCTTCAGCTGATAACGCTAATGTGAATGAGACATCCCTTATGAAAAACAACTATAGGAATCTTGTTGTATTTTGGGACATACTATAGAAGTAGGTATTACAGAACATCACAAGTATACACTACTATAGAAATCTTATAGGATTACTATAGTTCTTTTTCGTAAGGGATGTAGACAAAACTAGCCCACCACTGCCTAATACGAGTTTAACACCCACTACTATATCACACAGGGATCTACTCACACAGTAATATTAAAAAAATTCTCATTTCCGGTTCTGTGTGTTTATTAGGAAGGATGTAGAACATCAATTCATAATTTGTTTGTTTATTGGCGGTACAGAAAACGACACAGCAACTCTTCGGCATGATTGTCCCGTGTATTTCAATGAGCGCCAAGGCAATGTTTTCCCCCACGGGCTAAATTCACATCACGTGACGGGGCGTTCCCAGACCAACCGTCTGTATCTATTCAGAAATTTTAAAGCAGTAAGACCTGTTTCATACCACTAGGGCTGTAGTCAACCAAAGAAATGCTTAGTCGACCAAGGTCCTGTCCTGCGCAACGATTAGTCTACAAAAAAATAAAAATAGACGCGATGTTTTGCATTTTGATTGAACATTTATTAAACAATTGTCATAGAGCATTTATAAAACAACAACGAAAAACATCAATAATACATAAAACAATAATAATACAATTCTTTGAAAATTAAGTGATTTTTTTTTTTTTAACTGCAAAGTGAGGAGCTCTGTCCTAGGTCTATAGTGACAGTCACAATCGCGCACCTGACCACACCACACGCTACAAAAAATATAACTGCTAAAACTGCAAAATAATGAAAAATCCTAACAAAAGCTCTTGTTTATACAGGCTGTATATTCTTCTTTACTTTCAAAAGCTATGGGTTAACTTTTGTCCAGCCGATCTACGTTAGGCGTTTTAAAACAAACACACAAAAAAACCAAATAGCCTTAAAAACAATCCTAATAATAATAGGCTATATAGCAAGAAGGCCTATAGGTTTATTTTCGTTTTGTTACATTATTTAGGCTATTTTCAAACGCGTCAAGTGTACAAATAAAAACAAGAACATAAGAAAACACGATCTATTGAGTCAGCATAATAAAGCCGTTAAGGCTACTTGCAGATCTGCAGGCCTAGTCCACCTTTTTTATGTTGTGGGCCAAAAACACTAACATGTCCACATTCTTGGGTAAAAGACAGCTCCTCGACTTGTTAACAATAAATCCTGCTTTGGAAAATATGCTCTCTGCAGGAGTGGAGGTTGCAGGGATGCAGAGCACGCGTTTGTCTGCCCGAGCAAGTCGTGGATATCTCTCCTCATTATTTAGCTATCCTCATAGCTTGCACTCCACAGTCTTGTCGTCTTTTTTTGTAAAATGCAGCCAGACAAAAGATTTAGATTTCTTGGACATTTTGTGACTAAAGCCAAAACAAGTAGCGTTCTAACTGAATGAATACAGCAAAACTACCTATATTCCTTACTGAGCGCGAAGCAACAGTGCAGCCAGCCACAGGTGCGGTTTCCAAGTGTTCTACGTGGTGCGCTAAACTGTGGCGCTGTTACAAAATAGCCTAAATTAAAGCATTTAAAGTTGGGGATAAAACATAGGCTAATTATATTTAGAATACAGTAATCAGTGCTTTAAGTGGCCTGAAAGAGGTGCCGGTACTCTATTATTTTTTTATATATATATATATATTTTTTTTTTTGCTGCTCCCCTGAGGTAACAACAACTATATTGGGGTTTTATATACAGAAGTCAACAGACAACCTTGTAAAAAATAATAAATCCTTTTATTAGTTTGTGGATTTGTTTGAGCTAGAAAGAGCTACTGAACATAAATAAAATGTGCAAAAGGGTATTGAAAAAAATACTCTTACAAATAAAAAAAATACTCTTACAAAGAGCTACAGTAGAAAGAGCTACTGAACATAAATAAAATGTGCAAAAGGGTATTGAAAAAAATACTCTTACAAATAAAAAAAATTTTCTGCTACTGAACATAAAATGTGCAAAAGGGTATTAAAGAAAATACTCTTAGAAAGAGCTACAGTAGAAAGAGCTACTGAACATAAATAAAATGTACATAAAATAAATTATAAAACATAATAACATAGTAACCACAGAACAGTAGAACATAAACATGAAGATGGTTCATTTCTTTACCCCTGAAAAATATACAAAAGCAGATTCAGAAAAATACAATCAAAGTACACCAAATGAGAAATACTGTACAAATCATTTTACCTAGAAAAGGCTCCAGCACGTTTTGGGCTCCACTTTCCTTGCACTTTGGGCTTCGCAGTTTGTGGATGCTGCACTTCTCCTCCCTAGTGCCAGCCATGTCTGCACATACATTTGTGCATTAAACTGATCCAAGGGTGGTCCGTTGCATTTCAGGAAGATCAGATTTGAAAGCCTTTTGATGTCGAGAGAGTTTCTTTTATCTGTCAAAGTATCATTCATTGAGCTGAAAGCTCGCTCGCATTCACTTGTTGATACTGCAATGGTGTGTACAGCTTTAAGGAGAGGCTTCAGGGCTTCTGGTGTCTTGGAAGCTTTAAGGTCTTTATACTCCCTAAATCCTAGGACACTTTCCCTCTCCCCAACTCTGAATCTCTGACATAAACGTCTGACTGCTGCATCCCCATATTGAATATCTAGAGATGCAGGCCAGGAGTCAGACTGGAGGACCTTGATGTCTGAGAGGAGGTGACTATCTGTCTTTTCAGAAGAGGTTCTACTGACATGTGAGGAAGTTGTTGGAGTCATCCTGCACTTAACATTTTCAGCCAGGCTGCGGAAAAATTGCCCAGGGTTGATTTGTATAACCCTCTGATTTTCATGCAGGCATACATTTCTGAAGATTTTCTTCTTTTCAGCTTCAATGGCAGTTTGTGTGTAGGGACCAGGTGTGGATACCATTGACTCAAACACCCGGATTTGTCGGTCCAGCTGCCTGTCGGCTTGATCCAAAGTCATGTCCCGTCTCTGGAGCATTCTTGAGAGGTCACTGAGTTCTGTGAGAGCGTCATACATGATGCCAAGATTGACCACAAAAGAAACAGAAGTGAGAACATCATTGAGTCCTTTGTATTTCGCTCTCTCTCTTGAGTCCCTGCTGGTATCAGCAGCAGCACTTGTAAAGTGTACCTGCAGAGCTTGGTAGTTCTCCCATACTGCTTTCACTGTTCTCTCGCTTGAAGCAACCCAACGCACTGATAAAACACGGCCTATCACAAGGAGACGCTGTCCAACATTGTGAGCACTCTCGGTTAACTCCCTTTGGTTTTTTGGGGATGCATGGTAGAGGGAGTAAAGCTGATCTAAAAATATTTTAAAGTGGTTGATTCCTCCTACCTCCTTCAAAACATCACAAACTGCCAGTTCCAGTCTGTGATTGGAACAATGCCAGACAAACAGGTAAGGGAATTTGGAACAAAGCTGCGCAGCAACTCCTGCTTTCCTCCCAAGCATCACTGAGGCTCCATCACAAGCAAATGCCAACAAATGTTCCTGATGGTAGTGAGGGTCAAAGCCATTATTATGAAGACATCCTAACAGTGCTTCAGTGATGTCCTTTGCTGTGGTCCCCTGCAGCTCAATCAGTTCAAAAAATATTGTGTCTGGCACTTCACTGGAAATAGCTGACCGCAGGCACACGACAAGCACAGACTTTCCACTTATTGTAGTGGATTCATCAATGAGCACACACAATTTTCTTTCATTCATCACTATGTCATTGACTACCTTCTTTTTCATTTCAGCTGCAATGTGATCCAGTATATTTGCACATGAGTTATTAGAGTGCAAAACTCTGCCCATCTTGACACCATTTAAGACTTGCAACTGGACATCTATTGGCATGTCTGTAAAGGGACGCCCATGCTTGCCAATCTTATAAGCTGTTCTAAACACATTGCAAGTTGAAGCGTAGTCAGCCTTTCTCATATCTTCAATGTGTTTTTGCATTGTATTTTGTGTTGCCTTCTCTTTTATTTCAACTGCTTTCTTGTGATAAATTGAGTCTCTGTGCTCTTTTATTTTCTTTCGTAGTGAGTTTTGTTGTGCAGCCTTGTCCCTTCCAAAAGACGAGATTAAGCACCCACTCCACTCCTGCGACACTCTCTGCCCTTGCTGCATGTCCACGCGAGCACAAACTTGACTACACACACTACAACCCAACTTTTTATTTTTGCTCATCAGCCACTTGTAATTTGTGGAGAAATACCGGACTTGTGCTTGGGTCCAACACTCTGGCCACTCATGCTCGCTAACGCGGCTGTTGTCATCGGTAGAAGTGACGTCACTCTCATCCTCGTCGCCACTTGTGAGAACCTCATCGACCGCGGCACAAGTGCTGCTTTCATTCTGACCGGCTGCAGCGATATCATTCTGGCTTGGTGGGGTGTCAGCCACCGAGTCCTCTGATTCTGACCTTGTTCTTTTACTACTCAGAGTCTGAAGCCAGGAGAGCATATTAAGTGTTCATTTATTTGTGTTTTAACTGAGCAGCTATGGTTTCGCGCTTCACACACCCTCTCCAGACCACGTTGAGTTGACACTGACAGCGGCAAATGCGACGCATGCGCTTTTCACTTGTAAAACTCAAGGGTGTATGGGTAATGCAGTCTCTGCTCTCGGTGAGACGAATTAGGAAGCTTGCATTGTGAAGGGCGCTCTGAAAAGCGGCAGCGCAGCCAAAGGATTAAAACAGATGTGCAAATGAGCGTACCGGTACGCTAAAAGCACGTTCTGGGCGCACGGAGATGTGTCGGTACGCTTAAGAGCTATATTTGGAAGTGGCGGTACTGAGTACCGGCGCGTACCGGCCCACTTAAAGCACTGACAGTAATATATATAACTGCTTATAAAGGAATAAATATCAAGGAGTAAGTCAATGAAAATGTCTTTATTGGTAAAAAAAAAAAAAAAAAATTATGCCACTGGTCGACCAATGAGAATGTCAGTCGACCAAGACGGCATCGACCGATTAGTCGACTAGACGACTAAAGTTGACAGCCCTACATACCACACACGACAACAGCATACTTATTGTGGTGCCCATAAGGTTACAGCATTCACCACTGCACACGGCCCAAAGCGGATGCAAGTAAAGTTTCAGTGCAGTGCCTGTTTTTCTGCTAGTAGCATTCTGAAGTGCTTGAGTGTTTATTAGCACGTCTTTTTGCAAGATAAGGTTTAATCAAGCAACATTCCATAAAAGCGTACCAGCGTTGTAGGGTCTGATGATGTGAATCAATATATTTGCTTGTACAGTTTCTGTAAAAATATTCAGTAAATTGATTGTTTACCAAACTTATCCACTAGAGGGCAGCAGTTGCTCAGTCTTTAGCAGTTAAAATAAAATTTGTTGGCCTTATGAAAGTATAGGATAGAAGAATAGGATTTAATGTGTATTTGTGATTTTTTTTTTTTTCTCTCTCTCTCTCTCTCTCTCTCTCTGCAGAATGCTGTAATGAAGAACTGTTAGCTTGTTTGGATCATGCCAGTATTCCCATCCTCAATGAGTGATTCAATGGAACAGCTGACTCAAAGCAGCACCGGACAGAGCGAGCAAGAAAACCAGTCACAACTCTTTTATTTCCCCTTTATGTTGGCAGAAAAATCTGAGGAAGAACTCTATTTCCCATGAGCCATTTCAATAGAACTGAGAACAGCTCAACATTTCCCTGATCTTCTGCGGCTGATATTTACATTAATAGTGAAAATCAACCACCTTTTCAGTTTCCACACAATGAATCTTAGGACACAATTGCTTGGGATTCTTGAGCTATCTTTTTTTCCCCTTTATGTTGAAAATCTGGTGGCAATATTTAAGATCATTCAGCTTCCTCTAAAAACCCATGGATACATCTGTTCAGAAACTTGACTGAGACAGAGGAAAAAAATCACTGAAATTTTACCACAAACGTGTTTTTAAACCTTTTTTTTTTCATAAACTCTTGAACTCTGTGCTTTTTTTAAATGGCCTCATCTGTTGAAAAAGCCGGACGAGAAATCCGAGTTAACAGTATTCATTTGTGCAATACTGCATGTTCAAGGACATGGAGGATGACAATGTTCAATAGCAAGTTATCAGCATGACCATCTTTAAGTGTAGATGTTGTAAATGATGTCTAGTTCAATTGTTTCCTCTCTTAAGTTGTACTTCCATTCTTGGTACAATGTGTAAATGTCTATAGATGACAAACATGTATATAAATATTGTTTTGCTGACAACTATTGACACTCATCAGAAAGTACTGCCCCATTTCCAATGTGACAATATTTTGTATTCAGTCACATGGTTTTCCTAGCTCATATATCATTTGCCATTCTGTTTCATAAAGACTATTTCAGAAGTAAACAGGCCTTTTATAGTGTAAAAAGTGGGGGAAGGAACGATCGATTTCTATACCTATCGAGACTGAAATATATTGTACTAAAACTTTTTCCTCCTGTGTTTTTCTGTCAAAAGATGTTCTGGCTTTTAAGATTATTAAATTTTAGTACCTTTTCATTATTTCTGCTGTTTTGAATTTTATTGGTTTATCTGTCATCTTTTAACAAGATTATTTTCCCTCTTTCCTGGGATGTTCTTAAAGAGCTTTTATCAGATCGATGGAACGATGGTTGTGAAGCAAAGCTTCTCTTTTTTTTTTGGTCTGACCAAAACATTTTTAAATCCTCCATCTCACTGTTGGTATTCTGATGTCTAACTTTCTTCTTTTTCTGTACATCACATAAAAACCCAATTAGACGCAAACAATGTAACAGCCAACAACTTAACATGGCAAAAAGGAACCTGAGGACTTAAATTCCTACTGTATGCCATCAGTAATATAAATATTATGGAAAACTCTTATTTTAAAATGTTTGGTCCATATCTGCATAGTTCTGGTATTTCAATATGATTGGCTGAGTAGTGTTCTTTACAGTTTACAGACTCAGCACTGGGACATGTGTATCAACTTGCTTGTCTTTGCTTGTCCCTGCCAGGCATTAGTAGTGGGGAATTTTTTATTTTTATTTTTTTTATTTCTGCAATTACATAGTTTAAGTCAAGTCACCTTTTATTTATATAGTGCTTTATTTACACTACAGATTGCTTCAAAGCAGCTTTACAGTGATAACAGGAAAAGTATTCAATGATGCAAACCGTTCATTTCGGCTGTACAGCAATTAAGAAAGAAAATAGTGCCATTGTTCAACTGAAGTCAGTTCAGTGTTGATTCAGTTTCATTGTAAAGACAAATTATTAAATTAGTTAATTTCATCAATATGGCTGTTGGCAAGAAAAAGTGATCTCGTCGTCTCTGCTGAGGATCTGTGCCGATGGCTGTCTGTCGACAAGGCCTTCACAGTGGATTGTTTAGTTGACAGGATCTCTGCTTACATTCAGGGATGCGTTGTGGTCGTGTCTAGGTGAAGGTCCACCATCTGATCTGGATACGGACCAGAAACGGCTGACAATGGTAACCTCGGGTGTTAGTGTAATGTTTTTGTATTTGTTGTTGTTGTTTTTTAACAATGGAACAAGTACATCGGGTGTTATAGGAAGTGTCCCCAGTTCCGGCTGACCTAATTTATGCAGCCTAATAATCATTTAACGTATGTGAATCATAGAAATGTGATGTGTTGTGTATGCCAGGTTAAAGAGATGTGTTTTTAGTCTAGATGTAAACTGACGAGTGTGTCTGCTTTCCAAAAAAGGCTTGTATTTTGCAGTTGATTTTGATATTCTAGGTACAGTTGTAATCGAAATGATTCAGCCCCCATTGCAAATCAGGTTTATTGGCAAAATTTACAGGCTTTCAGATGTTTCAGCTGACCATGTCAAGTCACCTTTATTTAAATAGCTCTTTATACAATACAGATTGTGTCAAAGCAGATTTAAAGTAATGATCAATGATGCAAACAAAATTCAATTCAGCTGTAAAGCAGCTCTAAAAATAAGACAATAGTGTCATTGTTCAAGTCAGTTCAGCGTTGATTCATCAATTATGAAATGAGTTAATTTAATCAATAAAGCAGCTCTGGAGAAAACAATGTAATCATCCAGCTCAGTTAAGTTTTCATCCAATAATGTCAGTGCATTCAATTCAATAATATTGCCGAATATTAAGTGTCCCACAAAAAAAGCAAGCCAAAAGGTGACAGTGGCAAGGAACCCAAACTCCATCAGTGACAGAAATGGAAAAAATGTGTTCTTCGAGAACCAAAATGCTGACCACAACATTCTTTTAAATGGACTAGAAAATTATGTTGGCATTAGTGGAATTGCATTAGCATGGTTTAAATCATACTTATCTGACCGTTATCAGTAGTAGTAATTATGATACACCACCTGTCAAAAAATGATTGATTGACAGGTGCCAAGCCCCTTCCGGTGTCCTGCCCCTTCCGGTGACAGGTGTCCCGCCCCTTTTGGCATAGGATCAAAGGGATCAAAGGGCTTTTGACAGCTAGTTTTGACTTTTGATTGACAGGTTGACAGCTTTTGATCATGTTTTGACAGCTAGTTTTGACTTTTGATTAACAGGTTGACAGCTTTTGATCATGTTTTGACAGCTAGTTTTGACTTTTGATGTCTTTTGAAGGCTTTTGAAGCCTTTTGAAGCCTTTTGATATTGACAGAAAGTGTTATAACAATATGTCATGGTATCTGACAGCTAGTTTGATGCCTTTTGAACATGACAGTTAGTGTTTTTTGAAGCCTTTTGATCGTTTGAAGACACTGTGATTAAATAATACGTCATGGCTATATGACAGCTAGTTTTAATTGTTTGAAGCCTAGCTTTGAACATGACATTGTGTGTTTTTGAAATATTCCTGAGCGTATCCGGGCTGTACTGTGAAACTGATAAGGGGAAAACTGTGGAAGTTTATCTCACACACAAATGTTGAGAAACCATTCAGTTCTTTTAAAACACTATAAATTATTATAAATAAATAATTTAAAATAAAGATCTTACTAAAACCTTAGTAAATAAAGATCTTAAAAAAATAAAATGGAGTCATAAAAAATTGCAATCAGTTAAATGTTTATAGAGTTAAAAAAACAAACAAAAAAACATACAGGTTATGAAACAATCAGTTAAATGTTTAGAGAGTTGAAGAAAAAACATAGCTTATGAAACAACGCAATAAATGAAACGGGTTCACGAAAATAAAAAAATAAAAAATCATCTCACATGTTTAGATAACTAAAGCGCCTCTCCAGCACAGCCCCGGCCTGAGTGGTGCGTGCGCCCTCCGCATTCTGACATCCCCCTCCTTCTGCTCCTCCACATTCCAGAGCACAGTGATAGTGAGAAACAGAGATTTTATTAAATAATGTATATTTCACACAAATAATATAATATACAATAATATAAAATAGCATCTTACTGAAACCAATTCTTTCAGTTTTAGATAAACAAAAGAATAAAAAATCATCTTACATAAAACATTCTGTTCTTTAAAAGAATATAAAGGATTATAAATAAATAATATAAAATAAAGATCTTACTAAAACCTCACACAAAAAGTTGAAATAAATGTAGAACTATCCAGTTTAAATAAAATGGATTCACAAAAAAATTGCAATGAGTTAAATGTTTATAGAGTTGAAGAAAAAAACTAAACAAAAAAAAACATAGGCCTACATGTTATGAAACAATCAGTTAAATGTTTAGAGAGTTGAAGAAAAAACATACAGCTCATGAAACAACGCAATGTATGAAACGGGTTCACGAAAATAAAAAATTATCTTACATGTTTAGAAATCAGGGCCCTTTGGCCTCTCTTTACACCAGCGTTTGACCTGCGGGGCTTTCAAAAAGCACCAGCCAAAGGGTGTGTGTGTGTGTGTGTGTGTGTGTGTGTGTGTGTGTGTGTGTGTGTGTGTGTGTGTGTGTGTGTGTGTCTGTGAGAGAGTCACACAAATTCAGTGATCAGGATATCAGGTGCTGAGTTTATGAGAAGTATAATCTTAAAAGTTTAAATGATATCTTTTAAAAATAAAAGATTGTTTAAATGAAATATTTAAAGTTTGAATACATACACATCTTCTATTTATCTTTTAGAAGATTACTGTAATGATTTTGTTTAAATTGAACCTAAGGTATAATTGTTATTAAACAATGTCTGTTCAAAAACTTTAGATTGTTGAAAAACTGTACTTAGTCGTCTTAAATCTCATTTATATGAAAAGATTCAATCATAATTTTTTGTCCGTGTGGAGTTTCAATTTTGATGGCTTTCCATAGCCATGATGATTTTTGTACCGTAACTGCATATTCGATCATGTACACCTAAACACGACCATCACAGAAAACTATAAAATAAATAAATCATTTAATATCATTTCTAAGCTGTATTGCACGCGCGCACACACGGTTCTAAAAAATTAACTAATCTCTATGTGCATCATGTCACAGCGTATGTAATGTTAGTCTGCTAACGCCTTTCCAGAGCCAAAGTTTTGTTCGTACTAAATTTATTTCAAAGCATGATCGTAAAAGTTTAAATATGATCTTTTAAAATTAAAAGACTGTTTAAATAAAATGTTTAAAGTTTGAATACATACGCATCTTCTATTTACCTTTTAGAAGATTACTGTGACCTAAAGTATTATTTTTACTAAACAATGTCTGTTCAAAAACTTTAGATGGTTGAAAAACTGTACTTAGTCGTCTTAAATCTCATTTATATGAAAAGATTCAATCAGCATTTTTTTTTGTCCATGCTGGGGTTTCATTTTTTATGGTGGGGGCTTTTCTTAGCCATAATGATTTTTGTACCGTAACTGCATATTCTATCCCGTACACCTAAACACGACCATCACAGAAACCTACATTTGTACATTTTCAAAAATTAAATAAATAAATAATTAAATAAAATGTAAACAAAGTTTTAGCTAAATAAATATATAAATAAAAACACCTTATATTTTTAGAGAGTCACAAAAGTCATCTCACACCTGTGAAATGTTCAATAATTCCTTAAGTTGTATCTGAGAAAATGACCACATCTTCAGAGAGAGAGAGCAACAATAAAAACATTTAGAAACTGTGAACCATCAGGCTGTCTTATTGATAGGCTGCTTATAAGGTCCTTTCCAGAGCCAAAGTTTTGTTCGTACTAAATTTATTTCAAAGCATGATCGTAAAAGTTTAAATATGATCTTTTAAAAATAAAAGGTTGTTTTAGTTTGAAGTTTAAAGTTCTTAACTTTCTTTCTTAAAAAAAATCTTTAAAGTTTGAATACATTCATATCTTCTATTTATCTTTTAGAAGATTACTGTAATGATTTTGTTTAACGGTGACCCTAAAGTATAATTGTTATAATGTGAGACAATGTCTGTTCAAAAACTTTCGATGGTTGAAAAACTGAAACTGAAAAACTCGGGGAGATAATGTCACAGTAAATCTAGTCTGCGTTCCAGAGCATACTACATCCAGAGTTTATACTAAATTCATTTAAAAGCATAACCTTAAAAGTTTAAATTAGATATTTTAAAAATGAAAGATTATTTTAGTTTGAAGTTTAAAGTTCTTAACTTTCTTTCTCGAAAAAATCTTTAAAGTTTTATTAAAATCATATCTTCTATTCATCTTCTTAGAAGACTTATGTAATGATTTTGTCAAACGGTGACCTAAATTATAATTGTTACTAAACAGCGTCTGTTCAAAAACTTTAGATGGTTGAAAAACTGTACTTAGTCGTCTTAGATCTTATTTATAAAAAAAAAATGTTGTCCATACAACATGTTGTCAAAGTCTGTCACAATGTTTTGTTGTTTTTAAGACATCTGAGGACTCTACATTGCTCTTACTTAGACTAAGTTGTATCATTTGGAAAATCACCACACAATTATATTTTCATCTGTAGGTGGCTGAAGGATTTCCTTGTAGTTTATGAGTCTCTGAGCTGATGTGTTTAAATTATGTGTCGATCTGCCAGATCTCATGTCCTCTATTAATGGGGTCAGTCTCATCATTGATGATAAACAGTTCAGTGTAGATCTTGTTTAGAGAGACCGACTGTGGTGCACTTCCCTCCAAAGTCCTCTCATTCCTTACATTCTGAAGAATTTCTAAAAATCAGGACAAAGTTGGATAGTCATATTATTAACAGGAGCATCACGCTTATGAATGCACAGTGTTCTACAACAAGAGATCTTACCATGTTCGTTTACCGAGGTAGAGTGAGACACCTGAAAAAAAAAAAAAATACTCGTACATAAATATCTATATCTATATATATATCTATATATATATAACATACACAAATCATTTCTTAACTAAGCAACTGTTTCTTAAATTATCAGACACTCACCACACTGATGTTAACTTCACCATATATTGTCTTGTCTACTATGATTGGAGCAAATATTGACCCACCATTCCTCTGGTCAGTTGTTAAGTTAAGCTGTCCGAATGATGTAAAATTATTATTATGCTCTCGTTGTGGAAGGTTGTTAGGCTGTTGATTTGTCATGTTTCCAGAATGTGCACCATCTGTTAAAAAAATAACAATTAAATACACAACCAAAACCATGTAAAGCTTATTGAAGATTGAGAAACATATTGACTACTAACAAAGTAAATTATAAATCTTTTCCTACATTTGATATTATTTTTTCTGATTTTTTTCACAATGGACTTGATCCTTTTTAATGCTGTTTTCTCTCCATATTTATTCTGTAGTTCCTCTACTGTGTCTTCCAACCTCCCTGTTGTTCTTCTCCAGCTGTGTTAACCAAAGACAAACAATTAGAAGAATAAAGTTTGTCATTAGTTGTTAGGGTCACCTGCAGACACATTCATACACCTGTTCACCTGTTTTCATTTAGCATACACCAGAGTTCAAACATTCACTTTTTCAAAGGCCAGATTAGCTCATAAATATGGCAACCAAAGCCACATGGACAGTGAACATCCACAGCAGGTTAAAACAATAGTCTATGTTAGGACAATAACAATAATAGTCTATGTTAGGACAATAGTATGTTCACAGGAGCCGCTGAGAGCGAGTTCCTGCTGACAACGGTCATAAAGTGTGAGATAAGGTGCAAGTAGCTAAACTAAACATTTCATATTTGACAGAAAAGTTTTGAGAAATGTTAAACAACGACAAAAATAATCAAGGCAAACTAATCAACTTTTTTCTAATTTCACCATTTTGAACTTAAAATAGGCCTATATAATACATGTGATTTAATGTGAGAGGAGAAGAAACAAATAACAGCCTTTTTCATCATATTAGGCATAAGATTAATAATGAATGTGTACATATTGTGAATTAATTTAATAAACATTTACCTAACATCCATAGCCTTCAGTAAATTAAGGCTAGACAAGAACAACAAAGTTCCTTTTTAACTCTGCCCCCTGCTCTAGTTAGAACTTTGGAGCGCTTAAAATTGTGGGGCTCAAAAATAAGTGTCATTTGGAACTCTTTTATAGTTATTTTTATCAAAAAATATGTTGATAATGATTAAAAACTTTAGTGCCCTTCGAAGGCACCATTTTAGATAGTTTGGCATGCATGGGATTGTGTGTCCATATACTAGTGAGAGTGAGCGTCTGGTGCTCAGAAATACATTCTACAATGATATAAAATATATCTTCATTAAATGCCTATTTTGTCTATTCTACTAATGTCTATTCTTTAATCCACACATAAATCGTAAGTGCATAATATCACCTGCTCAAGTACTTCTTGATGAGTTTCTTCTGTATTAAACAGCGGATCTTACATTTACATTTACATTTATTCATTTAGCTGACGCTTTTATTCAAAGCGACTTACAATTGCTATATATGTCAGAGGTCACACACCTCTGGAGCAACTAGGGGTTAAGTGTCTTGCTCAGGGACACATTGGTGTCTCACAGTGGATTCGAACCCGGGTCTCTCACACCAAAGGCATGTGTCTTATCCATTGCGCCACCACCACCACCACCACCACCACCACCCCCACCCCTACCCCTACCCCTCTTCTCAGTCAGATCGTCACAAGATCTCAGGAATCCTCTCACACTGCTCGTGTTCACGCGCTCCATCGCTGCACTTGTGTGTGTGTGTGTGTGTGTGACTCCAACGATTCAAACTTCCATAAAGCGCGCCAAAACAGCAGCGCGGAGATGTGACGTCACGTGTCGAGCGGGCGTTCGTAAAAAGCACTTTCGATTCACTTAAAAAAAAAAAAGTACATTACCTTCCGTCTTCAGCATCTGATGATTCCCGATATTATAGTTACTTTATTCCTTTATGACTCTGTTTTTCGGTTCAGCATTTAATATCAAATTAGAGGTTATGGTTTTATTGTTTTACACTTCTCAAGCGATTTCTGTTTGCTTTAAACAAGCGACTTTTTATTTTTAGATTTGATAGAGTATTTTATATTTTGGAGGCTTTTTTGTTAAAGACCCTATCCTTAAAGGTACGCTGTGTAGGAATTTCTCCCATCTAGCGGTGAAATTCTATTTTGCATTTAAACGAATAGTGCTCTCTAGCGCCTCACTTTTTCAAATGCGTGTTGCAACTGCAGTAGCCGTTATGTGCCAAGAAGCTATGACAACATGTCTTCCAATAGCACTTCATCGAGTTTAATTGTACATGTTCTACTGTTATGCTGCCTATATAATGATATAATGATATAATGATTTACACAACCAAGCAATGAAAAAAGCTTGTAATTTAGACCGTAACTTTGACTTACCTGTCGAGAAGAAAGCAGGCAACTTCAGCGTCCCTTTCAAAGTAAATGGTAAATGGACTGCATTTATATAGCGCTTTCACAGACCTATGGCCACCAAAGTGCTTTACATAGCCTCACATTCACCCATTCACACACCGACGGCGGTGTCAGCCATGCAAGGCGCCATCCAGCAAAGTCTTTCTCCTTCATTAGCTCTTTCCACCTGTGAAAAGCTATCCCGATATTTACCCTCGTTTTGAATTCGCCGGTCACGTTTCCTTTTAAATACATTTTTTGCTTTTTGGCGACGAGGATTTCTTCTCCTGTGGCTCTGCATAACTATGATCCTGCATTATATTGTACCGTGCAGTGCAGCCTTTCAAATGTGCCGGGGCAGTATCAACGCCTCCCATAATGTCTAGCGGTTAGGATTCCTGGTTTTCACCCAGGCTGCCCGGGTTCGACTCCCGTTATGGGAAGGCAATTTTTTTTTATATTGCCAACAAAATTCAAGTTATTCAAGTTCATCAATAATCATTTTTAGTTATTCATAGTCTTAGAGGCCTACACGAACTGCATAAACAAGCAGAAAATATGTAAAAACTCATAAATGCTGTTTCAGTACTGAATCATTTTCAAAAATACAATTATACTAAATTCAGAAAATTTCACTATGGAATATTTTACTTTATCTATCATAGTTTCAATTTAGTATGTCATCATTTAAACGTTTAATCTCATAATTATGACGCATAGTCATCATTTTAATTTCAACTTTTTAAGTCATAATTTCGACTTTTTGTCATAATTATTACTTAATTCAGAATTACAATCTTTGTCAATTACGCCTTTTTAATGTAATACTTAAAACGTTTTTAAGTCATCATTTGGTAGCACTATTTTGATGGTCCTTTTGAACGTGCTGTTGACTATAGTAGTGTTGCACCTGCATGCCCACTAACTCGCTTGTGAGAGTGTGTAAAGTAAACTCTCATTAGTGTTAATAGAGTATTAGTGGACTGGTAGGGTTAGGGTTAGAATAAGTTGAGATATAGTTGAGTTACTTATAGTCAGTAGAATATCTGTTGGGGAGCATCACAATAAAGAGTAAGCAGATATTAAGCACAGTCTATTTTTTCAGATGTTTAAATGAGAAAATACAATTTTTTCAACCGAGTGAATCTACACATGAGAGACCTTCAGAAGTCATAACTTCAGGGGTCAACGGTTTAGGTCAGTTGGCGAAAACACTGCGTGTGTAAAAATCAAATACTGTATTACACTTTCCAAAGGATAATCTAGCTTTAAAGTTAGAATAAAAAGTAAAAACCAGACATATCTTCATACCTGTTGTGTTCTGACACAAGGCCATTAACTTGTTCTTTTTGTTTTATAAATGTATTTCTACAAATATCAACCTGATAAACATGGACTGAATACACGATTTAACAAGATAATCATGCTACCAAATACGTCTGACACAACATTTTTAAGAAAAAACAGTGTTTTAAAATACAACTAAACCATGATAACAGATGATTTTTTGACAGTCCTACAGTTTTTGACAGTCCTACATATTGATTACTTAGTTTCAGGCATAGTGCAGTGTTCGAGAAATCTAATATTGGCGTAATCTTTGCGGGGTCTCACTCACAACGCACAACTTTGTGTTGGGCATACCTTTACTAAAATAAAATATTATGGAAGTCATTTTCAAACTGTAATTATTCCATATTTTATTAATTAATATTATGGCTTCATGTTGATTTTAAGTTTTTTATTTGTTTGTTATTAACTAATACCTTCATCTTTTAACTAACATCCAGCACAAAATTAAAGAGATGTATGAGCTAAGGATGTTCTCTGACCCCAAATAAACTGATAGTGCAATGTTCACAATCTACAATATACAGTTAGATATTCTCCTACATAGTATGTGTGTAAATAATTGTGCTTAAATCTTTGGGTGTATTTTTACACACCATAGTGATGCAAAGTTCCACACCCTATGGACTAACTTTAAAACATCATCTTATTCTTTATCTTTAAGATTCAAAAGACCAAATCCCTAAGAAAAGAGGATTGAAAAGCTCCGTTTATAATAAAAAGTATCCAAATGATGGTTTTGTTACTCCGCTAGATTTAGTCATCTTGTTCAGACGACACTGTTTCACATTTTGTATGTTGGACTGTGTGTGTGTGTGTGTGTGTGTGTGTGTGTGTGTGTGTGTGTGTGTGTGTGTGTGTGTGTGTGTGTGTGTGTGTGTGTGTGTGTGTGTGTGTGTGTGTGTGTGTGTGTGTGTTTTAGGTGAAGACGTTTCTTTGAGAGCCGTCAACATTCAGTGTTTATATAAATAAATGACCATTAAGAATTTAAGTGAAATTTTAAGCAGAAACTTTCCCTCTATCTACGAATCACACAAAGTGCATGCTGAGTATTACACTTCAAACTCGTCTAACTATTACACTTATTTTGTTATTATTACACTGTTATTTTGTGTGTCTGTGTCACTAAACAACAGTTAAGCTAATGAATCACAGTTGATACGTGGTATTTTTACGCGAAAGGAGGGTTGATTCATTTTTTATTCTGTCCAAACCCGAGTTTTAGGCCCGATCCAGAAAACAGACGTTGTGTTTTATGTCTTAATAATTGTTCTTCTTTTTATGATCTTCTTTTTA
Source organism: Leuciscus leuciscus (assembly GCF_965113295.1). Lineage (NCBI taxonomy): Eukaryota > Metazoa > Chordata > Actinopteri > Cypriniformes > Leuciscidae > Leuciscus > Leuciscus leuciscus. The sequence goes on along the minus strand of NC_138747.1, from coordinate 22,749,238 downwards.
TTCGGCATAATGCTGAATGTTTTAACATATCGTAAATTCAATGGTTAGAAAAATCATCTAACTATTATATCTAACAATCAACAGTTATATGTGAAACAAGCTCAGTCGCATTAGAGTCGGATTCTTGTTTATATTGAACATTGTAATTGAACCGCATGTTTAACAGCGCTATTGTTCTCGGCCTCATCAAAGTTTTCACCGGAGCATATCGACTCTGAAACAAGACCAAATATTAGCACGTAACATTTTGGACACCTTTGATTTTGTTTGCATTTCTTCTGAAACACCCTGTTTTGAAATTGTTTAACAATTTTTAACATCACTAGCGTAACACTTATCGTATTGCCGGGTGTGATTGTAATGTTTTGTATGGCGTTCTCTTTACACTTTCCCTGTGTATCTGTTTCTGTTTCCTACAGTTAGCTGTAATGTTAGTGAACTCTAGGTCTTCTCTTTGTTCATATACGACAGTATTCACATGAATTGGTTCGATTTGATAAAATGATGGTTTAAACCATCATCTTCACGTGACACAATATATTATTATACCGACCTAGTTTTTAAATAGCGCTAAAATGTATATTTTAACCCTTTATGCGGATATAGAATACCACACAAGGTTCTCTGTTCTCTGATTCTATGTTTTTAAAAATACCGCGAAACAAAGACAAGGACGCATCTTTCTATAAGCGACCAACAAAACACATGTAGGTGTACAATGATTTATCAGAAAATTACTTTTGTTTGAAGAAAAACTAACATCAGCTGGTGCTTGATAACTATTGAAGTTATTAAACACCCCTGAATTCAGTAATGATGCGTTTAATGCGATATCACGTTTTAATTTTAACTCAAAACGCTAAAGGTCTATGAACTTTAACATCTTCATAGTTGGTCAAATTAACTAAAAGCATGCGCAAAATGATTCTTAAAGCACATTAACTTAAAGCATGTGCATCCTAACTACTTTCTAAATGTTTGTTACAGAACTTATGGTGAACAATTCACCCATGCATATGTTTTGAAAGTTTTTTTAATTTTCAGATTTAAAAAAATAAAATTTTGTAACTGGATTGAGTGAAAATAATAAACTTCTCTCTGGTGGCATGTAGGACTTGTTGTTTATGCAGGAACTAGTTTTTGTATGGCTTTCCTGATGACGACACCCGTACATCCTACGCAACAGGGTGGGCGGATCCCAATCGCCGTCCTGATAAATATTTCAGGACATCGCATGCTCTAGCTCTACTCTAGCTCTACTAGCCGCGGACTGCTGTGCTACTGCATCATCTCATTGATCAAAAGTTGAAGGACTGTCAAAGCCCGCTTCAACATTTGCCTAAACCTGACGCAAACTACGCTTCTACGACTCACGCTCCTGACCCAAAAACACAAACTTCCGCGCATTAACGCACAAACCCTGGACGATTGTGCCACAAGGACTCACTCAGGAGATTCCAGGAAGATTCCAGGAACGAAAAGCATCTTTCATCATCGAATAGTGGACTATTCGAAAAGTTGGAAAAAATGGCGATGCAAAAACGGATGGAGAACGACTCCGCATTGAGTTCTGGCGATGTGGGGCACAAGTATCATCCGGCGTGTGAGTGCGCCACGGGCAAAGAGTGTCCTTTAAGAGCTACGCTAGACTCTATGTTTAAAGATCATTTTAGAGGTCAGATGGTTGGCTTGATGCAGGATACCAAACGTGTGACAAATCTCAAAAATGAAATGGATGTTGTAAGAGGCTTGACAAAGTCCTGGCCTGATGTAACGCCCATGTTTTTTAACGGCAAAGAGCCGAACGGCGTAATCCTCAGAAAACTTCTGAATGTGTTGTGTGCATGTTCTGACGAATTCGATATCACCGAGATACTCGCTATATGGACTTTTGTAACGGATCTCTGCGTGTCACTGGTGTCAAAAAATGCAAAAACTGACGTTGGTGAAATAGTTGCAAGTCTGGTCAACTATACCCTAGAGCAAAACATGATAGCCTGCAGAGATTTTCTATTCTGGTTAGATCATCTGTAAATGTCATTATTGTTTTACTTTATGTACTATCATTTTCTTCACTACTTCAATGTATACTTGAAAGTATAATGTTGAAATAAAATTTTCTGAATGAAAAAATTTCTGAGCTCATAAGAATAGTATTATAACACTACATGATAATAATACTACATGATTTAAAAAGATTCAATATTTCAATATTTGTTTTCTGCATTTTAATTACTGTATTCCTGAGGTGGCAACCATTTCCAAGATGTGAATACCTGAAATTGTGTGGTGATTTTTCAATTTTTGAAATTGTGGTGTTGAACAAAATTTTATTTTGTTCTTAGCATCGGTTCCTGCATCATAGAGGGTATTTAATAAGTTTAATAAGATTATGTGTTCTGTCATGGACGACTAGACACTAGTCATGGGATGTCCAGCAGAGAGAAGGGCTTGAGTGGACACGCCCTGTGGTCACATTTTTACCCGCTACCGCAAACCTCCTGTCGTCCTCTCACTCTGCCTTTTCCCCCGCTTCACAACGTGGCCATCCTACAGCTTTCTACCCCTGCGACAGCCGTAACATCGACCACCACGGTATCCGTTTCAGGCCAAATGGAGGAGCAGGTGGGTTACTTAAACACGGCATTCAGCAACCTGGCCCTTTCCAGTCCTATTTCCTCCCGTGGAGTTGAGGATATGTCTCACCAGCGACCTCTGGTTTGTCACAATCCTGGCATGCGTCGGGAACAGGAACGCCTTGACACCTTTCAGAATTGGACTCTTGCTACAGTAACTCCAGCCGAGCTTGCCAAAAGTGGTTTCTACTACCTTGGTCAGGGTGACAGAGTGGCTTGCTTCAGTTGTGGAGGCCAGCTTAGCAACTGGGAACTGGGAGATCGTGCAGTATCAGAGCACCAGAGGCATTACCCCAACTGCCGCTTTGTTCGAGGTGACCGTGCAGATAATGTACCTTTATCTGGTGGCGGCCTTTCCAATGGATCTAACTCGGCAATGCAACAGTGTGAAGAAAGGTTGCTCACATTTGTCAACTGGCCCTCAAGAATAACTGTTCGACCAGACCGATTGGCTAAGGCTGGTTTTTACTATGTTGGTCGTAATGATGACGTGAAGTGCTTTTGTTGTGATGGTGGACTCAGATGTTGGGAGTCTGGTGATGATCCATGGGTAGAACATGCAAAGTGGTTTCCAAGATGTGAATACCTGTTGCAAAAAAAGGGCCAAGAGTTTGTTCATCAGATTCAAGCAAGATTTCCTTTTGTGTTTGAACAGCTATTGACTAATGGAGACAGCAACTCAAGAGAATTTGTTGATCCACCTGTTGTACACCTGGGTCCTGGAGAAGATGCAGTGATGATGAACAATCCTGTGGTGAAGCAAACCGTTCAAAGCTAAATTCTCGCAAGTGGAGAAAATTACAAAACCGTTCAAGAGTTGGTGTCTGATTTACTACGTGCGGAAGATGAGAAGAGAGAGGAGGAGCGAGAAAGTAAGTTTCTTACTTTTCTTAAGAAAAATCATCTTGCCGTGTCACAGCGCCTAAAAAGTGTGCAGTGCTTAATGGACCATCTTCTAGAGGAGAACGTCATCTCACAGAAAGAGTATGACATTATTCGTAACTACACTACAGTCAAGCAGCAGACAGGGCATCTCACTAGCCGCGTTTCCACTGTCGGGCCAGGGCCGGGCTAGGGCTAACAGCGAGCCGAGCCGGGCCAGTGGCCTCGGGCCTCAAGCACCGGGCTTGCGTTTCCACTGCCGGGCCATTAGCCCTGCAGCGCTGCCCTAAACCCCGCCCTTAACACGCCTTCCTGGATCAAACGTCATACAACCTCACCCATTTCAGCGGGAATTATGATGTTCATTCAGGCAGGAAGTTAGAAAACTTAGATTTTAAGAAGATAGCATGTATTAACTCACCGTCCGCGGCTGCCATAGTGTCCCGACTTGTCTCTCCACTAACAGATGGACGGTGACCCAGCACACCGTCCATCAAGTCGAACCATGGAAAGTTCCTTCTCTGGGCACCGCTTTGTCCATTGTGCGTTTTAATCGCCTTGTACTGCGCCCACAACTTTTTTTTTTTTTTTCGAACTCGAAGCGTTGTTCGCTGAATGCTTAGCTTAGCAAGTTCAGCAACCTCGTTTCTGCACAGAGGAAGCTCCCGAAAAAAAAGTTGCTTTATTTTATGATAGTCCGGTATAAAGAGACGAGACGTAGGCTACTGACAGATAAAATAAAAACATGACTGTGATAGCCTTTATGATTGGTCGGATTTCTTCAAGCGTATGTTTTTTTACTATGCGTATCTTCAAGCGTTTACTATGTTTACTATGGTAACGGTTAGCGCGCATAGTCTTTTGCATCACAAACACAAGGCATTCAAACATGAACGCGAGTTAAATTATTTTAAAAGTCTTTAATGCTGACAGAATTATCCGGCGCTGCCGTCTCTCGACTCAGGTAAACTCCGCCTCTGTTCGTAACCACTCCTCTAGCCCGAGCTGGCCCGCTCTGGCCCAAGGTATTCGACGGGCCAGAAATCCTGGCCGTTGGCCCCGAGTAAGCCCCGATCAAGCCCCGGAAGTGACAGTGGAAACGCGACTGGCCCTGGCACGCACTAGCACGGCCCGGCCCTGGCCCGACAGTGGAAACGCGGCTATTGAGTTAGTCCTGTCGAAAGGAAATGCAGCAGCAGAGGTCTTCCGCAACTGGATCAAGAAGAATGATGTCTGCCTGCTGAGAGAACTGATGGCCCAGACAAATGAAGCTGCATCACCGAGTCAAGATCTTTCAGACTTGCCTATGGAGGAACAGTTAAGAAGACTTCAAGAGGAGCGCACATGCAAAGTTTGCATGGGTAAGGAAGTGAACATTGTCTTCATCCCCTGTGGTCACCTAGTTGTGTGCAAAGAATGTGCGCCTTCTCTACGCAAGTGCCCCATATGTAGAGGCTTGGTCAAAGGCGCTGTCCGTACTTTCCTATCATAAAGTTTAGATATTCATCATCCAAGTAACAAACAGTTTTTGGATTTGCAAATTTACATTTAACTTGATGAATAAAAACAATGTAACCAAAAAAATAAAATAAAAAATGATACAACTTAGTCTAAGTAAGAGCAATGTAGAGTCCTCGGATGTCTTAAAAACAACAAAACATTGTGACAGACTTTGACAACATGTTGTATGGACACATTTTTTTTTTATAAATAAGATCTAAGACGACTAAGTACAGGTTTTCAACAATCTAAAGTTTTTGAACAGACGCTGTTTAGTAACAATTATAATTTAGGTCACCGTTAGACAAAATCATTACATAAGTCTTCTAAGAAGATGAATAGAAGATATGATTTTAATAAAACTTTAAAGATTTTTTCGAGAAAGAAAGTTAAGAACTTTAAACTTCAAACTAAAACAACCTTTTATTTTTAAAAGATCATATTTAAACTTTTACGATCATGCTTTGAAATAAATTTAGTACGAACAAAACTTTGGCTCTGGAAAGGCGTTAGCAGACTAACATTACATACGCTGTGACATGATGCACATAGAGATTAGTTAATTTTTTAGAACCGTGTGTGTGCGCGCGTGCAATACAGCTTAGAAATGATATTAAATGATTTATTTATTTTATAGTTTTCTGTGATGGTCGTGTTTAGGTGTACATGATCGAATATGCAGTTACGGTACAAAAATCATCATGGCTATGGAAAGCCATCAAAATTGAAACTCCACACGGACAAAAAAATATGATTGAATCTTTTCATATAAATGAGATTTAAGACGACTAAGTACAGTTTTTCAACAATCTAAAGTTTTTGAACAGACATTGTTTAATAACAATTATACCTTAGGTTCAATTTAAACAAAATCATTACAGTAATCTTCTAAAAGATAAATAGAAGATGTGTATGTATTCAAACTTTAAATATTTCATTTAAACAATCTTTTATTTTTAAAAGATATCATTTAAACTTTTAAGATTATACTTCTCATAAACTCAGCACCTGATATCCTGATCACTGAATTTGTGTGACTCTCTCACAGACACACACACACACACACACACACACACACACACACACACACACACACACACACACACACACAGACACACACACACACACACACACACACACACCCTTTGGCTGGTGCTTTTTGAAAGCCCCGCAGGTCAAACGCTGGTGTAAAGAGAGGCCAAAGGGCCCTGATTTCTAAACATGTAAGATAATTTTTTATTTTCGTGAACCCGTTTCATACATTGCGTTGTTTCATGAGCTGTATGTTTTTTCTTCAACTCTCTAAACATTTAACTGATTGTTTCATAACATGTAGGCCTATGTTTTTTTTTCTTTTTTTTTTTCTTCAACTCTATAAACATTTAACTCATTGCAATTTTTTTGTGAATCCATTTTATTTAAACTGGATAGTTCTACATTTATTTCAACTTTTTGTGTGAGGTTTTAGTAAGATCTTTATTTTATATTATTTATTTATAATCCTTTATATTCTTTTTAAGAACAGAATGTTTTATGTAAGATGATTTTTTATTTCTTTGTTTATCTAAAACTGAAAGAATTGGTTTCAGTAAGATGCTATTTTATATTATTGTATATTATATTATTTGTGTGAAATATACATTATTTAATAAAATCTCTGTTTCTCACTATCACTGTGCTCTGGAATGTGGAGGAGCAGAAGGAGGGGGATGTCAGAATGCGGAGGGCGCACGCACCACTCAGGCCGGGGCTGTGCTGGAGAGGCGCTTTAGTTATCTAAACATGTGAGATGATTTTTTATTTTTTTATTTTCGTGAACCCGTTTCATTTATTGCGTTGTTTCATAAGCTATATGTTTTTTCTTCAACTCTCTAAACATTTAACTGATTGTTTCATAACCTGTATGTTTTTTTGTTTGTTTTTTTTAACTCTATAAACATTTAACTGATTGCAATTTTTTATGACTCCATTTTATTTAAACTTTTTGAGTGAGGTTTTAGTAAGATCTTTATTTTAAATTATTTATTTATAATAATTTATATTGTTTTAAAAGAACTGAATGGTTTCTCAACATTTGTGTGTGAGATAAACTTCCACAGTTTTCCCCTTATCAGTTTCACAGTACAGCCCGGATACGCTCAGGAATATGTAGGGAGGATCGTGTGTGTGATACCAACTTCAAAAACACACAATGTCATGTTCAAAAGGCTTCAATAGGCTTCAAACAATTAAAACTAGCTGTCATTGACGTATTATTTAATCACAGTGTCTTCAAACGATCAAAAGGCTTCAAAAAACACTAACTGTCATGTTCAAAAGGCATCAAACTAGCTGTCAGATACCATGACATATTGTTATAACACTTTCTGTCAATATCAAAAGGCTTCAAAAGCCTTCAAAAGACTTCAAAAGACATCAAAAGTCAAAACTAGCTGTCAAAACATGATCAAAAGCTGTCAACCTGTTAATCAAAAGTCAAAACTAGCTGTCAAAACATGATCAAAAGCTGTCAACCTGTCAATCAAAAGTCAAAACTAGCTGTCAAAAGCCCTTTGATCCCATTGATCCTATGCCAAAAGGGGTGGGACACCTGTCACCGGAAAGGGCGGGACACCGGAAGGGGCGGGACATGTCACCGGAAGGGGCGGGACCTGTCACCGGAAGGGGCGTGGCGCCTGTCAATCAATAATTTTTTGACAGGTGGTGTATCATAATTACTACTATCAGTTTGTAGTAGTAAATGAAGAGATGTCTTATCGATCAAAAGTTCCGTATGGCGTACCACAACGCTCAGTACTAGGACTGTTGCGGTTCACTCTGTACATGCTACCCTTAGGAGATATCATTAGGAAGCATGTCATTAGTTTTCATTGTTATGCTGATGATACTCAGCTCTATATTTCTTCACTCCCTGACGAAATTGACCAATTCACAAAATTAACGGAATGCATAGCTGATATAAAAAACTTGATGACTAGTAATTTCCTACTACTTAATTCTGAAAAAAGAGAGATTCTAATTATTGGACAAAAAAATTCCTCACGTAATAATCTAGAATACTGCCTAACACTTGATGGCTGCTCTGTCAAGTCTTCGTCGTCGGTTAGGAACCTGGGTGTGCTCTTCGATACCAATCTTTCATTTGAAAGTCACGTGTCTCGTATCTGTAAAACCGCATTTTTCCATCTTAAAAAAAAAATCTAAATTACGACATATGCTCTCGATGACAAATGCGGAACAATTAGTTCATGCCTTCATGACATCAAGGCTAGATTATTGTAATGCTATTATGGGTGGTTGCCCTGCACGCTTAATAAACAAACTACAGCTGGTCCAAAATGCAGTAGCTAGAGTTCTTACTAGAACCAGGAAGTATGACCATATTAGCCCAGTTCTGTCAACACTGCATTGGCTCCCTATTAAACATCTGATACATTTTTTAATATTGCTGATTACTTACAAAGCACTAAATGGTTTAGCTCCCCAGTACTTAAGCGAGCTCTTAACGTATTATAGTCCTTCATGCCTATTGCGATCTCAAAATTCCGGCCAGTTGATAATACCTAGAATATCAAAATCGACTACTGGCGGTAGATCCTTTTCCTATTTAGCACCTAGTGCCTGGACACGACGACAACGCAGTCCTGGGGTCCGTTCTTCGTACGTGGCTTAATACATCCGTGATCAAATGACACATCCAAGATTATATCATCTTGCTAATCATGATCTGGCTAATTAGGTTCTTTGAACACATGTTGTTTATGGTTAGTAGTAACGCTGGATTGAGTTATCTGAGATAACTGCGTGTTCATGCGGTGGTTTAAAAGGGGATATGTATCGATAGTAGAAACATTGATCAGCAACACTGCTATTGGCTGCTCACCATGGCCAAAGACTGCGCCCAGTTTTTCTCCACAGCAGAGCAAGAGTTTATAACAGCAACCAAGAAAAAGGCTGAAAAAAAAAAACAGGGGGTGGTCCTGCACCCCCAAGTTATACGCAGGCAGAAGAGCTAGCCCTTGGGTTGAATGTGAATTGACATATTGTGAAGGGCATCCCTGGGGTCAGGTCTTGGGGTCATAATCCAAATGGCTGGTCCAGTCATATCATCTGTTAAATCTTGAGAAGTGATGAATTGCTTTGACTTGTGAAAGTGAACACTGCATGTAGTTAATGTAAAAATATTATGCCATTATGAGTTATTGATCACAATTTCCCCCAGTGTACTTCATTGTAATGACATTGTGTTTTCCTCTTTTGTGCAGTTATACATAATACAGCAACACTTTTACCTGTTCCTGGGTGCTTGCTGAAGCATGTGCAGTAAGTGGACTTTTTCTAACTTTTTACATCGAAAGGGAAGAAAGTGCAACACTTTGTAATGCCCATTTGTTTCTAGTGCACAGAACAGTGAAGAAACCCTCTCAGATGACTCTTTTGGAGAGTAAGTATCTGTAAGTCCATAAATAACTTTATTTATACTTGTGTACCTATTATTTCTGACTGCAATATGAGTTGCAGGAATCCACATCTACAGAAGAGTCAGCACAAAGAGGTGATACAGAGGTGGGCAGTGTTGTACTTTTCCTTTTTATTTTTGTTGCATGAGGCATGTGTTGACAGGTTGATGGGCTTTTCTTTACAAAGAATAATTGAAATAAAACTGAAGGAACTAAGCATATTTGTCTTGTCTTTTATTAAACAAAAAATAAAGGGTTTTTTATTTTTTCTAAAAAATTAGTTCCACAATTCTGTCCTGTGCAGCTCTGCCACTAGGTTGGTCCAAGTGCACTGGCTGGAGGTCATCATCAGGCTGCACCTCCACCACAGGGGTCCTCTCCTCTCTGATGGTGGCAATGTTGTGTAATATTGCACATGAAACAATAATGTCACAGGCCCTGTCAGGTGCAACCCTGAAATCTTCCCTTTAGTTGCCCAAAGGTCATTTCAATGCATGCCCTTGTCCTGGCTAGAGCTGCATTGTAACGGGTTTGTGGTCTGGGGTTTGGGTCAGGGAATGGGGTCATAAAATACTGCCTGCAGGCATAGCCCCTGTCTCCAAGCAGGATCCTGTCATAATCACCTGTATAATGGAAACATGCAGTTCTGTTAAAGGGGTGGTTGATTATGATTTGACTTTTCTAACTGTAGTTAGTGTGTAATGTTGCTGTTTGAGCACAACATCTGCAAAGTTACAACACTCAAAGTTCAAAGCAAAGGGAGATATTTGCTTTTACAGAAATCGCTTTTTAAGGATTACAACAAACGGCTGGTAGAAACTCCACCACATTCCTCCCGAGTTAGTGACATCACAAACCCTAAAATTAACATAAACCCCGCCCCCAGGGACGTGATTTATAGATTATCAAGACAGAATATGCTAATCAATGACTAGAAGATAACTACACATCAGCTACATAAATTCATCAACTAACCATTCAGAAATGTCCTGTTGCTTCTACATGTTGTCACTTCTTCTTGAGTCTCTCCATCATTGTCTGACTCCGGTTTGAACATAAAAGGCTAAAAGTTTTTTAAATTTTCAGTGCATGTGTGTGTGAGTGCAAGCTCTTGTAGCTCCGCCCCCTGTGCCGGGAGCAGCAGCTCATTTGCATTTAAAGGAACACACAAAACGGTGCGTTTTTGCTCACCCTCAAAAAGAGGGTGAGAACTTTAACATGCTATATAACAATATCTGTGGGGTATTTTGAGCTGAAACTTCACACACACACTCTGGGGACATCAGAGACTTATTTTACATCTTGTGAAAAGGGCATTATACCACCCCTTTAAGTTCAGCAAGTGTTTGTAATACAGTGAGCTTGATATTTATATTTTCCCTTTCCATTCCACGTTCAAATAATGTGCTGACTCTCTGAAAATTCTTGAGTCATGCACAGATCCTGGCCATTTTGCTTCCACATTTGTGATATGGAACATAGTCCACTACATACCTTTTTGATTCTATTCCTTTTTTTATATTTGATATAATATTTCTAATCTGGAATATTAAGATTCATAAAAGTATCTTGCCTGCACATTTACATTGTGAACCCCCTTTCGGTTAACAAAATCCCCTTCATTGAGGCCTTAATTGGAACGTGTGTGCAGTCTATGGCACCAATCATGTTAGGGAAGCCTGAGGGACACATACTGTAAGTCATACTTATTGGCATGATCATTATTGCATGATCTTCTTTAAAAATTATAATATACCTGCATTGGCAAATAAATAAATAAATCTGCTTTATAACCTTGGGTCTTAAGTGACTTGGAAATACCACAAAAAAACATAAAAACAGCTTGAGCACCAGGTCAACTTTGCGAATGGCACGACAGACAGCACTTTTCTCCGTGGAAGTTCTCCGCATCTCCAATAGTGTAAAGGAAAGTGCCACTCGCAAAAAATCTGCAGAGCAATGTACACAGTTTGTGCCTTTGTTAAAGCCCGACTCCGACAAGTCGAACATGTAATGTGTTGTCACAACAAATTAATTATGTAAATACGAGTATGTATGACCCTTACGAGTCATGAGAAAAATGATATCTCTCAAAAAGTATACTATCGCGCTGGGCTAAAGGACTTCCCGTATCAGCTCCACTTATAAAGCCGCAATCTAATCTTGTTTACAGTAAATAAGCCTGCTCCAGAGCAGGTTTAAGCCACTGTTGCTATGAAAGCAAGTCCAGGGGCCTGTACCATGAAGCCGGTTTAGGTGGCTAGCCAGCTATGTTTCAGTTTAGTTTCCGCCAACCCTGGGTTTTAGGTACTATGAAAGTAGCTCGGCTTTAATCGGTGTTCGTTGCCATGGTATCTTACGCTGCACGGCTAACCTGCTCCGGGGCAGGTTATGTTCTGGATTCAAGATCTCAGACTGAAGTTTGACCAATCAGCTGAGAGCAAAGAAACATATAGGCGACGTAACTTATTCCCAGTGTCTGTTGCAATGGCTTGGACATCTCAGCGCAAATTGTTATACGAGCACTTCGTAAAGAAAAAGTTTTTAGCATGACAAAATCCCCTTGCCTTTCCTGATAGTTATTTGTATGAAAGATACAGATTTTCCGCGGAAGCAATGTATTATCTTTGCGAACTTCTTGAGCCGCACATAAAGAATTTAACACGTCGAATTCATGCACTTACTGTACCGCAAATATTGCGTCGCGTTTTTTTTTGTTGTTTTTTTTGCAAGTGGTACATTCTTGCACGGTGGGTGACGCAGAAGCTCGGGGAAAACACGGTTTGTCAAACCATTCGCAAGGTCGCTCTGCAGGAGTAGGCTACATGAATAGTGTTCCCCGGACATTTATCGACCATGTCCATAAAAGAGGGCTTTTATAAAATTGCCGGTAAGATATATTGATAGGGTGACATCACATGAACACTTTTTTTTTTCAAAAAGCAAATTTCACAAATGTACTATACAATACATGTTAAGAATTATTTTAAATCTTTTTTTATTATTCTGTTAATCTTATGATAGGATTCCCTAGAGTCATTGCAATATGCAGTCTATTGCTCCAATCTCCACTGCTCTAGGGGAACATGAGGCAGATTATGTTAATAGTAAGTCCTATCACAGCCTTAATGTTCAGGTAGAGATGATGTGAATATGTGAGATGAATCTTTAAATTAATAGTAACATTAACAGATATAACAATGATCTACTAAACATTTCATCTGCAGACGACTTGTGGTCGTGAACGTATGATCACAAGTTTGGATGGCAAATGGCCTGGCTCCAGTGCTTGACTCACGAATTTCTGTGAGTCTGTGTTGTATCAGTGCTTTGAGGAAAGCCAGTTAAATTTGGTACAGTACAAAACACTGTTAATTTGAACTGAGATAGAAAAACCTACACAATAACCCCCTATCATGACCCTCAGACAGGGCCACAGCACAGCTTCAATGTGGCCCTCAGTAAAACCAGAGTGAAGATAGAGATGACCTTTGACATCCTAAAGGCACATTTCAACTGTTCGGCGCTTCAGAGTCACCAGAGCAGCCCACCCAGCTGGTGCAGATGTAGATGCAATCACCATACAGTATTACACTTAATAAAAGCACATTGAAACTGCAGATAGGTCTCAAACTGTTTTATTGGTTTTGTGGGATGGGAGGGAGAAAGAGAGCAAGAGAAAGTTGCATTAATAAATATTTATACTAAAGTGTTACTTGGTTAAATAAGTTCACATACTGAGATCAGTTTTATCCAGCTGTTTGATCTCCAAATTTTTTTATTTTTTTTTAGCCTCCTCAGCTCAGTCCAGCTCCTTTAGTGAACAGTCTAGTTCAAGTCTCCTTTAGTGTGCAGTCTAGTTCAAGACTCCTTTTGTACAGGGCCCTGACTGAGTCTGTTTCTACCTGAAACATAATTCCACCACAAACATGATCATTACAAGTTTTCTGGAGGCTCATCAAATCACAAAAAAGTTCCTTGACTTCCTACAAACACAGGACTGACTGTAATTTATGTCAAGGGTTTTAAATCCTTACCTTGTTCACATTTCTTCTGAAGGCCATTGAGGTAGAGGCCTCAGTTTCTGGGGCAGGTTGTGAAAAATCCTACAATAAAAGAGATGTGTAAGGGCCAGTCCCTTTTTTATGCCACACATTCAAATGTTTGCCATAATAAAAAGCCCAGTGCATTCACATCAGCAACTGTCTGAGAACACACAGACAGAGTGTCTTCATTTCCTCCACCCTAATAAATAAAACTGGCTAATGTAAAGCATAACTGTTGTAAAGCAGGTTATGTTTGGTGTTCTATCTGCTGCATACTGACCTCTGTGTGGGAGACTGTGTGTATGTGTGCTGGCTTCAACAGGGACACTGTATTTCCCTTTACTGCAGAACATACAGTCAGCCATATTTAAAACTTAAAAAAAGTAGTAATGTATTGCACACGTACCCAGTGTTACTTGCTTAGAGGAGCCAGCACCAGGGTCAGATTGTACAGCACCTGTAATCACATCCATAATCGGCCGTCCCTTATTGCCTACTCAGAGCCAACTCCTCCGCCACAGTGTATTCTGGTTTTCTGAATTTAACTCTTTATTTCGGTTTGCTGCAAACAAGTGTTTGTGATAAAATGTTCACAAAAGTAAAAAAGTTGTGGTAAATACTCACCACTTTGAATTATATTTTTATATTTTGTCTTTATCTGCTGCCAAGAACATTTGGAGTTGGGGTTGCATCAAAAATCAATTAAAATTGAATAATATGAACAATGAATAATATAATCTTTCTTAGTAGATGCACATTTTTTATATATTATAAAAATAGGCTATAGGCTATATTACACATATAGGCTACACATACTTATTGTATACGTATTTATGTAATACATAATTTTACATAAATATAGAACGTATTTGTTTAACTTTAAAGGCTACACATTAACAATCAGCAATCTTTCTCCAACAGTCTTATCTTGCTTTGGCAGCAGAGACCGTATTGTTTCGAGCTTGAAATACATATTTAAATTCATCGTAATTATGAATGATTATCTCTTGCTCCTCCGCGGAAAAATATATCGCTCTCGCTCTACCCGCGATTGGTTGTTCAGCGTCGACGTCACTCTTTTATGTGCACGCGCGCATGGAGTAATCATAGCTTAGGATCAAAGCCCGAGTTGACAAAGAAAGTTGATGAGCTGCATCATGGTACCAATAAAGCCTGATTGCATCGGTTTGGTTTTGTCAACTCAAAACCAATCCTGTAACCCCGAGTTTGTTCAGCTACCTTCATGGTACAGGCCCCAGGATGATTGTCGAAGAACCAAACAATCCAAGATCATGCCAAATCGGCAACAATCAAATCCAGCTAACTGAGTTAGCGACGTACGAAGAACGGACCCCTGAAGTGTCAACTAATCTCTCCCCTGTGAAGGCACACCCTTTACCTCAGTACAGATAAAACGCTGTCAAAATAATTCCAGTTCATTATTTTGGCTATGCGGAAGCGATAAATAATTCTGTATTATACATTTTTAAGGCCAGACAAGTAATTTGTTGAGGTCAATTTGTAACACGTCTGCGCACACATATATTAAAACGCTCATACCTACAGACTAAACACGTAATATGTATGTGCACGCCGTCAGCGTTATCACAGGTTTGCGATTTTGAAGTTTGTGCAGAGATAACCTTTTTTTTTTTTATTATTATTCTTTTTTTCAAGACTTGCACCTTGTAATCTATTTCAAGGTTTGCGTGTTGTTGTGCGAATGAGGGTGCTGGAGCACATTAAGGGTTTTCTGTTAGAACGGTGTCGTGTTAGCGGCCCCTAAGTCTAACTGATGATCTTTGCAACAGAAGTGAATCAATCAAAACTAACTTTAGCTGGACAATTGCTATTCTAGAGCTGCTGTAAAGCCAAACAATCTCTGTTACTTTAATTTCCTATTAGCACTGTAAAGCTGCTTTGAAACAATATATTGTTAAAAGTGCTATATAAATGAAGGTGACTTGACTTGACTTCGATGCTGGTCTGTGTCGATTGCTGTCTGGTCGACAAGGTCTTCACAGGTGCTCTGTTTCTAGGGTTTGTCTTGTTGTCATGGTCTCCTCTGACATTCAGGGCTCCATGTCACAAAGCTATACTAAAATTGCCTCCACAGTCACCAGATCTCAATCCAATAGAGAACCTTTGGGATGCGGGGGAACGGAAGATTTGCATCATGGATGTGCAGCCGACAAATTTGCAGCAACTGCGTGATGCTATCATGTCAATATGGACCAAAATCTCTTGAGTAATGCTTCCAGCACCTTGTGGAATCTATGCCACGAAGAATTAAGGCAGTTTTGAAGGCAAAAGGGGTTCCCACCCAGTTTTAACAAGTGCCGCTGAGTGTATGCTCTAAATGTGAATTTTGTCGTTGTTGAGCACACTAGCTTATATGTAACCTAAGACTTTAAAAATGGCCTCTTGGAGGTAAGGCTGTGAATGAGCATTTCATTGGTTGGACCTACTGCCCCGACATGTACAAGTACTTCACTGTACAAGTTGGTATTTTAAGTCTGAATGTGGGATGTACAGATATTTTCAATGGTTAAGATTAATAATAAGGAAAATAACAAGATTTTCAGTCATGACCAACAATGTAAATTATAATGGTTATTGAACAAATCTTTTGAAATGAAAAGATTCATACCAGATATCTTTAAAAAGCTACTACCTAAAGAATAAGGTCTACTTAGAGAATAAGCACTACCTAAATAATAAGTACTAGTACCTAATGGAATAGATACTAGTAGTAGTTAAAAAAATAAATACTAGTAACATGAAAAGAGATCCTAATACATTTTGGGGCGGTTTCCCGGACAGGGTTTAAATTAAGCCAGGAGTAGGCCTTAATCAAGAATAGTTAATCGTGTCTTAAAAAATGGCTTTCTGTAACACAGATTAAGTACGGATTAGTTACACCTGGACTATGGAGTCCTGAACTAAAATAAACCAGATTAATTTAAAACCAACTGTGCTAATCTGAATTAGCATGATAGAGGTTGCCTGTAAAACATGGAATGAACCAAGAAAAGCTTAAAATTGCATGGAACTGAGAAGAAAATCCAAGGAAACAATGGAATCAGAAAAAAATTTACTAAACAAGAGAAAATTATTTTAAGCAAGCTAAATAAACTGCACACACCAGCTATGGAATAAAAGAAAATAAATGCTGGAAGTCTGTTTGTAATATATACAAACTACCGTTCAAAAGTTTGGGGTCAGTAAGATTGTTAATGTTTTTAAAAGAAGTATCTTCTGCTCACCAAGGCTGCATTTATTTGATAAAAAACAATAAAAAAACCAGTAATATTGTGAAATATTATGACAATTTAAAATGACTGTTTTCTATTTTAATATATATTTAAACTGTAATTTATTCCTGTGATCAAAGCTGAATTTTCAGCATCATTACTCCAGTCTTCAGTGTCACGTGATCCTTCAGAAATCATTCTAATATGATGATTTGATGCTCAAGAAACATTCATTATTATTATCAATATTGAAAACAAATTTTCAACATTATAAAAAAAAAATGAATAGAAAGTTCAAAAGAACAGCATTTATTTAAAATAGAATATTTTCTAACATTATAAATGTCTTTACTGTAACTTTTGATCAGTTTAACTCATCCTTGATGAATAAAAGTATTGATTTATTTGTATTTCTTTCCCCCAAAAATAAAATAAAATTTTTTACTGACCCCAAACTTTTGAACGGTAGTGTTTAATGTTACAAAAGCTTTAGATTTTAGATAAATACTGTTCTTTTGAACTTTCTATTCATCAAAGAATTTTGAAAAAAATGTGTACACAACTGTTTTCAACATTGATAATAATAATGAATGTTTCTTGAGCATCAAATCATCATATTAGAGTGATTTGTGAAGGATCATGTGACACTGAATACTGGAGTAATGATGCTGAAAATTCAGCTTTGATCACAGGAATAAATTACATTTTACTGTATATTCACATAGAAAACAGCTGTTTTAAATTGGAATAATATTTCACAATATTACTTTTTTTTTTTTTTATCAAATAAATGCAGCCTTGGTGAGCAGAAGAGACTTCTTTTAAAAACATTAAAATTCTTACTGACCCCAAACTTTTGAACGGTAGTATATATATATATATATATATATTTATATATATATATATATATATATATATATATATATATATATATATATATATATATATATATATATATATGTATATGTATATATATATATATATATATATATATATATATATATATATATATATATATTATATAATATATATATATATGAAGAGTTCAAATGCAAAAGCCTCTAAGTGCCATCTGAAATTTTCTTCTAGAATGATCATTTTTATGAAGCTTGTATATTTAATTTCAGTAATTTCACTTAAATTACATTTAATAGGTAATTTTTACTGCCATTTAGGTGAAATTACTGAACTTAAATATACGAGCTTGATAAAAATGATCATTCTAAAAGAAAATTTCAGATGGCACTTAGAGGCTTTTGCATCTGAACTCTTCATATATATATATATATGTACACACACACACATACATTAAATTGTGTGTGTGTGTGTGTGTGTGTGTGTGTGTGTGTGTGTGTGTGTGTGTGTGTGTGTGTGTGTGTGTGTGTGTGTGTGTGTGTGTGTGTGTGTGTGTGTGTGTGTGTGTATCCAAGTAATACACGTGTCCACTTTGAAACACAATGTTAATCTGAAGTTAAACCTGCCTCCTGGTAGGTTTAATCTAAGCCTCGATTTAGTCCTGGAGTAACTCTAGTCTTCCTCCAGGAAATCAGCTTATTAAACTCTGGACTAAACTAAATCTAGGACTATTTAAAGCCTTGACTGAGAAAGCAGATTTCTGTTAATCTGGTTTAAAGGGCAATTTTAGTCTAGGATTAGGCTTAAATCTCAGTCCGGGAAACCGCCCCTTTAAGTATTAAAGTTGGCATGAAACGGAAGTAGTATTTTCTTCCCTATTTTGACAAATATGGCTTCTGGAATGAGAGAAAAAATGTAGGACATGGACTTGATTTTGTCTTTCTGGAATTGATTAGATCGTAGGAAGTGGGCGTTGCTAACTACATGGAGGCAGATCTGAATGCCAGGTTGCAGTCAGTTGTGGAGGATATGATATTTAGTCCCACCATCCCCACACGTCATGAACTGATTTTAAGTGAAAAATACGATTTAATTTCACAGAATCAACTTGACTACACCAACAAACATAATTTGTATGGGTTAGATCAAGGACAGATGACAGTCGAAAGTTATTTTGTTTGCACAATAAAAAGAATGTTAGCACATTTATTTGAAAGGAATGTAGCTGTGCTGAATTAATGTTTGTCATGTGACAACACTGTAGCATACTAAACATTAGGCTTTTTTTCTTTTTTTTACAATTTTAACAAACAGAAAATACAATAACAAACAATCTTTCAAAGATTGCACAAAGATTAATAAAAGCATATTATAAAAAAGATTATTAAACATTGCACAAATTAGATGTTTCTAAAGCTTTCTTGTTTACTGACATTAAATTGTATTTAAGTACAAATTCAATTCTTGTTTGAAGATGTTAAAGAAGGATTTACTTTTTGCATATTTACATTTATGGATATACAACTTTCCAATAAATAAAAGGAGGTTTATACAAAAACTTGCTTTGATTAAATTCTTGTCATTAATATAAAACCCCAAAATAATGTGTCTATAAGATAAGGAAAAATCACATTTTGGACAATCAAGGTATTGACATTACTCCAGAAAGACTGAGCAAAAGGACACTCCCAAAACAATTGGCCTACAAAAGAATCTTCACAAAAAGAGTAGGATGTATCAATGTTGCTTCTAAATTTCTGCTAAAAAATGCTTCACAAGATCAAATCTGTAAATCATTTGATAGGATATTTATTTGACTTTATTTGTTGAGAAAAATTTCTGAGGGAAATTTCCGCCTGTAAATAAGTCCCAAAGCCAAAGGCATTTGTTTATGATAATTGGAGAGTTTTATAGGAAAATTACTAATAGAATAATCGCACATTAAAAAGAAAAGTGTAGCCTACCACCTAATTGAGAAAAGACCTATGGAAAAGACATGTCGTGTGATTACACCAAATTGAAGATTGTTTCAAGAGTCAAAATCAATCAAATTTAAGTCGCCTTTATTATAGGAATTTAATATAACAGATTTTCGTAATACGTAACGCTCTCTTTAACAGGAATATTACGGAAAGTTTGTAATATTGTTTTTAATCGGCAGGAACCCGCCACAAGGGATCTGGTTGGCTGGAATGAGAACTAGTACTGGAATGACCAATCACAAACAGACACAAAGCACAGCACACCTTCGGTCCTTCAGTGCGCGAGAGTCTCTTTTAATTTTCACAGAAACGGTATCATCGTGATCATTTCTAAAATATGTTAATTTTAACGTACACTATTATTAAAAAGACATTTAGAAGTACATGTATTAACATCTCACACGTTTCATTCATTTTTGCATGACTTGGCTTACACCATATCTAGTCTGTAGGGGTGTTTACGCCTCAATGTAATACCCGTTTCATACATTTTAAGTATATGCGAAGTTTATTTTTTTTATAAAATATATGTTTTATATGGTATATATAGCATATAATATTGGCTTGTTTATTTATTTTTTAATATTTGATATTTTTATTAGATCGCATGAACGCATAGTTCACCCTACACCGGTAAAATTGGTTTCATCCGAGTGTCCCGGAAGTTCTTTGAGCTTTTGGTGACGCTGCATTAGGCGACATGGCTCATCTCTGTAAGTGTCATTTTTTGCACGTTTTACGATATATTTAATATTTATGTTTATTAAAACACATTATGAGTAAACAGTCATGCGTTATTGATATGTTTAGGCAGTTTTATGAATGCATTTTATCAAAATGTATTCGAATAGTTGTTCTCGCAGGCAGCTTTCGCCACCCAGTCAATCAGCACTTTCATTTATTCTGATATTAATACATAATACATTTGATATTAGATAAAAAAATTTAAATAGTGTTGTGCGGTGTATTTATCCAGAGTCTGTATACGTTTGATTAGAAATGTATAGTCTCGTTAACAGTAGCAAAAACAGTACTATAGCTTCTTAATATAGTAGCATTTATAGTGGACACATGTCATTTCTGGTGTTTAATATTTAGGGGCGGCTTCCCGGACAGAGATTAAGTCTAGTCCTGGAATAAAATGGCTTTTTAAACCAGATTAACAGAAATATTTTGTCTCTCATGGTTTTAAATAGTTATCCTAGACTTGGTCTAGTCCTGAGTTCAATAAGCTAATTTCCTGGAGGAAGACTAGAGCTACTCCAGGACTAAATTGAGGATGAATTTAAACCTACCAGGAGGCAGGTTTAACTTTAGATTAATGTTGTGTTTCAAAGAAGACACATGCATTACTTGTACTATGTCAGTGATAATCAATATACACACACACACACAACACACACACACACACACACACACACACACACACACACACACACACACACACACACACACACACACACACACACACACACACACACACACACACACACAACACACACACAACACACACACACACACACACACACACGTGTGTGTGTGTGTGTGTGTGTGTGTGTGTATATGTAACAGAGGCAAGAAAGTAAGAGCTGTGCCTGTAAACTTCACTTCCCTGGCCTCAAGAGGTGCATTAGCAACTGATGCTAGATAGTAGTGTCCTTGTTAGCATGTCTGTCTTCTATACTGGAGCCACTGGTTTGAATCCTGGTTGGAGTGGGTAGAGTAGGAAGCTGTTTGCTCAAATTATTTTTATAAACGTTTTTTTGAGGGAACGCAAAATATTTTACTAGCGAATGCAAATTTCTTTCGGGGGAGCGCAAAACTTTGTGAGAGAACACAAAAGCATTGACGAATATTTTTTTCTCCTATATTATATTATTTTTCTTTCACCATGTCCCTTTAGGGGCTTAGTAGATTCCACAGCTGATGTATGCAATTTTTCTTTGCTATTTGCTTTAAAAGAGTTTTCTCATGTTCAGTAAAGTGTTTTTTTTTTTGTTTTTTTTTTTGATTGCAGTCTTTTTTTTTTTTTTTTTGCTGTCATTGTTTTCCTTTGATTGGCTTTCTCAGTTTCATCCAATTTTAAGATTTTCTTTGTCCATTCCATATTTTATAGGCAACCTCTATCATGCTAATTCAGATTAGCACAGTTGGTTTTAAATGAATCTGGTTTATTTCAGTTCAGGACTCCATAGTCCAGGTGTTAGTTATCTGTACTTAAATCTGTGTTTCAGAAAGCCATTTTTTAAGCCACGATTAACTATTCTAGATTATGGCCTACTCCTGTCTTAATTTAAACCCTGTCTGGGAAAACGCCCCTTAAAGTTCTAAAGTATTCACTTTTGTTGTTGGGTAATAAAAAGCTAAATAAGTGCACTTATTCTTGGGTTCTAGCTGGGAATTTTACATTTACAGTTATTCATTTAGCAGATGCTTTTATCCAAAGTGACTTACAAATGAGAACAATAGAAGCAGAAAAACTAACAATAGGACAGCAATATGCAAGTGCTATGACCCTTCCCAGTTTAATCTAACGCAGTACATGTACTTTTTTTTTTTTTTTTTTTTTTAAGATAATAGATATAGAATAGATGATAAAGTGTTCGTATTAATGGATCAGGTGTTGCCGAAAAAGATGCGTCTTCAGCCGTTTCTTGAAAATGGCCACGGACTCAGCAGCTCTGGTTGAATTAGGCAGGTCATTCCACCAGCACGGAACAGACCAGAAAAAAAGTCAGAGAAAGAGATTTTGTGCCTCTTTGAGATGGCACCACAAGACGGGGTTCACTTGCAGAGCGCAAGTTTCTGGATGGCACTGGATGGATGGATTTTAATATTGTGATTTCTAGGCCTGGAAAGTGCATGGACATTTCTTTAGTGAATATACACTTTTCAAGTTAGGCTCAGCTGTAAAATATTTAATCGGCTAGAAATTGCTCTTTTTGAGGGCAATCTCTTTAAAAGTTTTTTTTTTTTTTTAAAGGTTGTGCTTTCAGACATCCAATTTACATAATTTCCACTTTAAACAACCTAGATCTTTCCACACCCACAACATGCACCTTATGCTTTCCTAGCATCCAAACACTTTCCTTGCTTGTCTCCTTAAAATGCTGATGTGTCGTCATCAAATGAACTGCATTCCGTTTGTACATGTACCCATTTGAAGGTTTCTTCAGCTTGCTGGTCCTGTCCTTGGTTTTTGAGACCCAGACCCTGACGCCGTCCCATCATCTGACCCCCACCGATGTGGCCAGACTCCAGGCTGTATTGAGCCAACCCCTCACTGACCTCAAATCTGCTTATTACTCTGTTGTTGGACTTCACAAGTTGGGAATCTTTGTTGCGGATGCAGATGTAAGAAAAAACATCTTTCATATTGGTGAAATGTAAATTTTTCTTACACATATGCCGGTTTCTTAGCTTTTATAAATGTGCCTTAGAAAAAAACATTACTGGTGTGCATCTTGAGACAAAACAATGGCACTGACATATTTTAAGATATCTCAGTGCAAATTCATTTCAGTTAAAGCTGCTCAGACATGCATTTTAGTCTGGGACTAGCTTAAGCCTTGTATGTGAAACCGGGGGTTAATGTTAGTTAGTCTTTATCACTGTCTCTAATTTTGTCTTTCCTCTCTACCTCAGGAGAAATGCCGGTTTATCAAGTCAAACTTAGACCCCTCTAGTGTCGAGTCGCTCTTTTATGCGGCAGAAGCCAGCCAAGCTCTCTCTGGATGTGAGGTAACATACATAGTGTCTCTCCTTTTTGTTTTAATCACAGTTTAGCTCCAGCTCCCTAGCAATTAATTCTGACAGCCATTTTTGATTTAGTCTTCAGACAAAAATGCTTATTAGTCTTAGTCACATTTGAGTCATTTTTGTCTTCATTAGTTTTAGTAGACGAAAAGTAATTGCATTTTTGTACATTTTTAGTCATTACTTTGTCAAACTACAGTTACCAACATAAATTTTGGTAGCTATTTTATATGTAGTCTTTAAACAAAAAAATAGTCTTTATAATTTTTCTCGCTTTAGACCAATTCAATTAAGCTGATGAGAAATTTGAATCAAGGTAATAGGCTGTAATAACATTGCACTCTTAGCAGTAGCACATGTGCAATTCTACATATCCCTTTTTCTAAGTTGGATATTAGCCTGCACTTTGATCGCAGATTTAGTTGCAGCAAACAGCGCAAGCGGCTCGTGACAGAATACAGAGCGACTGAATGACGCTTTCGTTAAACAAAATATCTCAATGAAGATTGCTGAACTCCAACTTAATTGTTTGTCTGTGTTTTCACTGCGCTTCTTCCGCAGTGTAAGAGCGCATGCGCGTGGTTGCCAGATTGCATAGATTAAGTAAAACACCGGTTAGAATTTATTTTATTTTTTTAACAGAAAAGCTCTGATTGAGGAATTTAAATTCTTGAAATCTGGCAACTATAAAAACAGTCTGTATTGTTTTGTCTGAGTGATTTTGGTCAAGTTTTTATTTTGTTAACCACATTTAGTTATTTTGTCTGTTTTCATCAACATATCATATTTCACGTTGATATAGTCACAGATTCACAGTTATCGTTTAATGATGTTGGTGTCATCTCATTATCATCTCGTCTTAGTCATGGTAAAAATAGGTAGTCAACAAACATTTTTCGTCATAGATTTCGTTAACACTAACAAATTAACACTGCTCCCTAGTTCAGTTGTCGGGGGACTCACCAGGGAGTCAGCCAATTTAATGGCTGTCTCAGTTGTAAAATACTAGAACATTCGGTCCCTTAAAAATCCAACAATGTGCCACAAAACCCAGGGAGCATCAATGTTCACTATATTCCCTTAACACAGTAGTTTCCAAACTGGGGGCTCACGGCAAGGCTAAGGGATAGTGTCAAGTCAAGTTACCTTTATTTATGTAGCGCTTTTTACAATACAGATTGTATCAAAGCAGCTTCACAGTAATACATATCTGACAAATAATACAACAAAGTTTGTTTCTAGAAGAAAATTGCGTCATCGTCCACCTTAAGAGTAAGGCAGATCAATAATATTGTTGAATATTAAATGTCCCCAACTGCGCAAGCCAAAAGCCAAGGCACAGTGGCAAGGAACCAAAACTCCATCAGGTGACAGAATGGAGAAAAAAAAAACTTGGGAGAACCCAGGCTCAGTCGGGGGCCAGTTCTTCTCTGGCCAACGAGCGAACAGTGTATGATTATGATCCAGGCAGCATTACAGGTCAAAAGTCAGATTGGATCAGAACATTCAGAATATTTATCCAGTTCCATCTGGTTGGAAGTCGGAGTCATCACGCCGGTATGGAGGCGAGTTTGTTGAGGATCAGTGCCGATGGCTGTCGTGTCGATGAGGCCTTCACAGGGCTGATGAGGCTGGCACTTCATGGATGGGTCCAGGTGCAGGTCCACCATCTGATCTGGCTATGGCCGGGATCCGGCTGACTTCAGTAAACAGGGGAGGGACTGGTTGACACTTCAGGGCCCGTATCCCTAAAGATTCTGAGAATCCTCTCAGAGAGCTCCTAACTTAACCTAAAAATTCCTTGACAGGAGTTTTAGCTTAGAAGTGATTCCAGAACATTTTCAGTGAACTCTGAGCAAGGAATGGATGGAAAATCCTATCTTAGTGAGGAGGTGTGGTTGACCCCGTTGCTAGGTATGAGTCATCATTTCAAAAGCCGTGATTGGTTGATCCTACAAGTTTGATGAAAATTTACTTTTGGTGATAATGAGCAAAGGATGTACCCTCAAATCAATAAACATAATTATACACTCTAATCTTATGAAGACTGTAATTGTAAATAATATTTCACATTCAAGAAAATATCTGAAAAATGAATAGTAAGCTGTAGGGGTTATAGCCTAACATTAGAATCTAAAATATGTGAAAACTTAAGCTCATTACACCCTGTTCAAATAATGATTCATGTCTTATTTGCTCATATTAATATCCTAGCTGGCATATTTTGTACTTTCACTCCCATATGGACCCCATTGAAAACAAGATGGCCTATCTCAAGGGGCTGTCCTTAATGAAGTAGAAATTGCAACGTTACAACTCAGTGTGGTCTTAACGAGGGTAACACGGCTCAGCTTTTATCAATGTCTGTGATTGCTGGCTGGTCTATTTATGAAGGCTTGTTAACAAATATCCTACAAACACAGAAAATGGAGAAAAAAAGGTTTTGTGCAGCTGCTTAGGGGAACTCCTAAGCCACTAAAAGTCCTCTTCTCTGCTCTTAGCAGATCTTGCCTTAGGAGCCCTTTTAAGCGCTAGGAATCTTGAGGAATAGCTTTTATATTAACTGGGATTTTCGTGTCACTTTTAGGGGAAATTCGAAGAAAACGTCATGACTCTGAGAATTTGGCCGCTAGGAGCCACTTTTTGCACAAAAATTCTTTAGGGATACGGGCCCAGGACTGCGCTGTCATTGTGTCCAGGCGCAGGTCCTTCATCAGATCTGGATCCGGCCAGGATCCGGCGGACTGTGGTAAACCTCGGATAAACAGAGAGACTAATATTAGCGTAGACGCCATCCTTCTTATGATGTAACAAGTACATCAGGATTTATGGGAAGTGTTCCCGGTTCCGGCTGGCCTAAACTATGCAAGCCTAACATTGAATTATAGAAGTCTATAATGTGTTACTGTATGTGTATGCTTGGCCAAAGAGTATCAATTGGTATCAAAGAGCACACCCAGGTTCCTAACCGTCGACGAAGACTTTTCAGAGCAGCCATCAAGTGTTAGACAGTATTCTAGATTATTACGTGAGGACGTTTTTTTGTCCAATAATTAGAATCTGTTTTTTTCAGAATTAAGTTGTAGGAAGTTGCTAGTCATCCAGTTTTTTTATATCAGCTATGCATTCTGTTAATTTTGTGAATTGGCAAGTTTCGTCAGGGCGTGAAGAAATATAGAGCTGCGTATCATCAGCATAACAGTGAAAACTATTATCATGCTTCCTAATGATATCTCCCAAGGGTAGCATGTACAGAGTGAACAGCAACGGTCCTAGTACTGAGCCTTGTGGTACGTCATACTGAACTTTTGATCGATATGACATCTCTTTGTTTACTGCTACAAACTGATAACGGTCAGTTAAGTATGATTTAAACCATGCTAATGCAATTCCACTTATGACAACATAATTTTCGAGTCTATTTAAAAGAATGTTGTGGTCGATAGTGTCAAATGCAGCACTAAGATCGAGTAACACTAATAGAGAGATACAACCACGATCGGATGATAAGAGCAAATCATTTGTGACTCTAATGAGAGCTGTCTCAGTACTATGGTACAGTCTAAATACTGACTGAAAATCCTTGCAGATATCATTTCTTTCTAAAAAGGAACATAGTTGTGAAGATGGTGTACAGTCAGCAGACTGTTCTGCAAAAGAAACCTCTTCAGGGTGATACAAGACCTCACTGCAAAATGATTCTGCTTATTATGCTGCTACTTGCCACATAAGTAAATAATTGAACACTAAATATTAATTTGACATTTTTAGGGCTGTCCCCTAATAGTCGACTAGAAGAGGCTTAGTCGACCAAAATTTTATTAGTCAGATTGTATGGCTAACACATTATGCCCCCTATGAACTGCCTATGTAAATATTATGTAGATCTATTGTTTACATCAAATTCATGCTTTAATAGTAGGGTAATCGAAGTTTAGTCTGTCCAATTAATGGTTTACAACCATAGAATTTATTTATTTATTTTGTCTTTCAATTCTGACATCCAAAGGCACAATCATTTTTTCTCTTATTCTGTGGATCTCGCCCGTTTTCTCCGTTTGTTACCACTGTTTTTCTGCCACCCCAACACACAACTGCAGTGATGTAACTGTGAAAGCTGTCTACATAAAGCTTATTAAATATGGTAAACACAATGCCCAACCGTGTTTGCTTAATGCACAAGAATCAATGAGGTTTGTTTTTGTCACGCATGCACATTTGCGAATACAAGTGAAATGCTCTTATTACGGTCCTGTAATAACTATTGCTGTATTTTGATCCTGACAGATTTCTTTGTCCAATGAAACGCGTGATTTGCTGTTGGCTACAGTTAGTGAGGATTCCACTGCATCTCAGATCCATCAGTCTGTGAGTGCTCTCAGCTCCCTTGGGTTACCTCTGGCCTCACAGGAAGTGGTCAGTGCCCTAAAAGCTCGCATCTCCAAAGAGGACAATGTCTTAGCGTAAGTACACTTCTTAACATTTATTTTTTCTTAAGTCTTTCTTTGTGGAATCTTTATTCGTTAACTTTTGAGACATATCTCTGATTTTCTCTTTTCCTGACAGAATCGTTCTGGCACTGCAGACTGCGTCTCGTCTCTCTCAGCAAGCTGAACTTGGAGATATCCTGGAGGAGATTGAGGTGTGAGAGTTTAGCACATCCTTTCTGATTTATTAGCTATGGAACAATCAGCTGTAAGCTGGAGAATAAACAATAGAAATACTAAAATAACACGAGTAACACTGGAACTGCCTTTATTTATAATGTAATTCAGTTAGTATAAAAAGGTGACTTTGCATAAGTTAATTTAGAGAAATGGAGTAATTACATTAATAACAATTAATGTTATGATTGTTACTATGGGTGAATCTCACAAAACATGTCCAGGGTCACATTTCATACAAAACTCTAAAAAATAAATAAATTAGAAATTAAAAATGCTTTATTATTACAATTATAAGTGCAAAATATAATAAATCTTAGTGGTCCTTGAATACTAGGCTTAATTTTTTTTTAAGAATTTGTACATTTTGGGATTAAATATAACCCAGAAATGTTTTTAACAGTCAACCAAAGACCAATCTAATTTGTTGCACTGTTTTTCAAACTTTTATGTTTTGTCACATGCTTTGTTCCACAAACTCCTTTCTTTATTGTAGGATCTGGCTGCCCGTTTAGATGATCTAGGAGGAGAGTATCTTCAGTTTGAGGAGGGGTTGGAGGCCACAGCATTGTTTGTTTCTGCTGCGTACGCCCTGTCTGATCATGTGGACATGGAGCCCCCCCTGAAAGAGGTTTGGAGTTCAAAATAAATATAGAAATACACTACCAGTCAAAAGTTTTGGATCTGTAAGATTTTTAATATTTAAAAAAAAAAGTCTCTTCTACTCACCAAGGCTGCATTTATTTGATTTTTTAAAAAAACAGTAATATTGTGAAATATTATTAAAATTTAAATAAGCTGTTTTCTATGTGAATATATAGTAAAGTGTAATTTATCCCTGTGATCAATGCTGAATTTTCAGCATCATTACTCCAGTCTTCAGTGTCACATCATTCTAATATGATGATTTGATGCTCAAGAAACATTTCTCATTATTATCAATGTTGAAAAGTTATTTACATTTTTATTTCAGGACTCTTTGATGAATAGAAAGTTCAAAAGAACAGCATTTATCTGAAATCGAAAGCTTATGTAAAATTAAACACTACCGTTCAAAAGTTTGGGGTCAGTAAGAATTTTTATTTAATTTTTGGGGGGAAAGAAAAAAAAGAAATCAACACTTTTATTCATCAAGGATGAATTAAATTGATCAAAAGTACAGTAAAGATATTTATAATGTTACAAAAGATTCTATTTCAAATAAATGCTATTCTTTTGAACTTTCTATTCATCAAAGAATCCTGAAAAAAATTATACACTACTGTTTTTAACATTGATAATAATAATGATCAAATCCGCATATTAGAATGATTTCTGAAGGATCATGTGACACTGAAGACTGGAGTGCTGAAAATTCAGCTTTGATCACAGGAATAAATTGCATTTTAATATGTATTAAAATAGAAAAGTTATTTTAAATTGTCATAATATTTAACATTATTAGTTTTTTGTTTGTTTGTTTGTTTTTAAATGCAGCCTTGGTGAGCAGAAGAGACTTCTTTTAAAAACATAAAAACTACTGATCCAAAACTTTTGACTGGTAGTGTATGTAGAACATTTTCCTAGTAGAGATGGATCAGTGACTCTATCAGTGATGCACCAAAAAATTTGTCCGAAAGCAATTTTGGACAGCCGGAATTGTTTTAGTGGGCCGAAATAATTGACTGAAACACTGACGTTTAATTAGTGCTATTCTAATGGTGTGTTTTGACTGTCTATGTCTATTTCATGCACACAACGAATATAAACTACAACAGGTAAACATGCCAGTGTGACACTAGTGCTGGATTAACTACTGATTTCTCGATTTTAATTAATACTGATATGCATTCTAAAATCTCAAGATACATTTTTTTGCTATTTTCTATTAATTTGTGGTCAAGTTAAGTCACCTTTATTTATATAGCGCTTTTTAAAATACAGATTGTATCAAAGCAGCTTCACAGTGATAACATGAAAATAATACAACAAAGTTTGTTTCTAGAAGAAAATTGTCCCCAACTAAGCCAGCCAAAAGCCAAGGCAACAGTGGCAAGGAACCAAAACTCCATCAGGTGACAGAATGGAGAAAAAAACGTTTGGAGAACCCAGGCTCAGTCGGGGGCCAGTTCTCTGGCCAACGAACGAACAGTGTATGATTATGATTCAGGCAACATTACAGGTTAGAAGTTAGATTGGATCAGAACATTCACAATATTTATCCAGTTCCATCTGGTTGGAGGTCGGAGTCATCACGCCGGTATGGAGACGGGTTTGTTGAGGTGTCCTTGAGGCCTTCACAGGGCTGATGAGGCTGGCACTTCAGGGATGCGTTGTGGTCGTATCCAGGCACAGGTTCACCGTCTGATCTGGATGCGGCCCGGATCCGTCTGACTTCAGTAAACCTCGTAATAAACGGAAAGACTAACATTAGCGTACATGCCATTCTTCTTATGATGTAATGAGTACATCGGGTGTTATAGGAAGTGTCCCTGGTTCCGTCTGACCTAGTCTATGCAGCCTAATAATCATTTAACTGATTTGAATAATAGAAATGTATAATGTTCTATGTGAATGCCAGGTAACGCCAGAGATGCGTTTTTAGTCTAGATTTAAACTGACAAGAGTGTGTCTGCTTCCCGGACAATGTTAGGGAGACTGTTCCAAAGTTTAGGTGCTGAATAGGAAAATGATCTACCGCCAGCAGTTGATTTTGATATTCTAGGTATTATCAACTGGACAGAATTTTGAGATCACAATAGACATGAAGGACTATAATGCGTTAAGAGCTCGCTCAAGGACTGGGGAGCTAAACCATTTAGTGCTTTGTAAGTAGTCAGCAATATTTAAAAATGTATACGATGTTTAATAGGGAGCCAATGCAGTGTTGACAGATCCGGGCTAATATGGTCATACTTCCTGGTTCTTGTGAGAACTCTAGCTGCTGTGTTTTGGACCAACTGGACTTTGTTTATTAAGCGTGCAGGGCAACCACCCATAATAGCATTACAATAATCTAGGCTTGAGGTCATGAACGCATGCTAATTGTTCCGCATTTTTCATTGAAAGCATATGTCGTCATTTGGATATATTTTTAAGATGGAAGAATGCGGTTTTACAGATGCTAGAAACGTGACTTTCAAATGAAAGATTGGTATCAAAGAGCACACCCAGGTTCCTAACCGACGACGAAGACTTGACAGAGCTGCCATCAATTGTTTGACAATATTCTAGGTGAAGCGTTGAAGTTTTGTCCAATAAGTAGAATCTCTGTTTTTTAAGAGTTAAAGGTTGTATCAGCGATTTCAGGCCCAAACATAAATGATCACATTCATCTAATCTTTCCTAACGATCCGCTAGCTGCCCGCCCCATAAGCAGGCCGTCAAAAAAACTTCAACCCCTTCAACGTCAACCTCGCTACCTCCCTTAATTTGGCAAATATATACACTCACCTAAAGCAGGGTTCCCGCGGGGTCTTAAAAAGTCTAAAATTCTGAACTTTAAATTTAAGGCCTTAAAATGTCTTAAAAACGGGCAGATTTTCATCCGTGGTCTTAAATTTCAGTTAGTCAGGTCTAAAAAAGGTCTCGCCAACAGGCCGTTCACATATCGCATCTTTTGCGTGCTCAAGTTCGTTCAAATGTAGGCACGCGCTCATAATTGAAGCGACGCACTCGTTTTTTTCCAGGCGCAGCGAGATAAAAAAAAAATCTCAACTCTTCAGAATGCCGCAAACGCACCGCAGGTCATGTGACAAGAACCAACCAATCAGCTTCGCCCCTTTCCGTGACAACATTGAAAGCTCACTCAACTGGAAGGATGCGGGTGCACCCAAACACTAAGGGTGTTTTTCTCTTCTCCGTAAATAAATCTTGAAGCAGAGCTACAGCAAGCGTTTCTCGCCGGTGGAAATCCATTAGCCACTAAAACTTCTTTGTCATTGTGGAGAGCGCAGTGCATGGTTGCATAGCAACGACAGACGCCACGGGAAAATCCGACCAAATTTTACTATTAATAATAAAAGATAAGCTAAAGTGCATTGTAAATGTCAGTAATTTATCTTTTTATAAAAAATGATTTAAAGTCTGAAATATGTGAGGTTTATCTTTTTATAAAAAAACTTTTTTGTCTAAACTTTATTTGAACTTGTACATGTTAGTATATAACATGTTGCAAGACACTTTTAAAATCTGGCTATCATTTTTAATGGTATTATTTTAATGTTTATGTAAAAAAAAAGTGCATATTGATGCTAATTTTATTTGTTATTTGCTGGTTTTCGACATTGTGTTGTATTAGTACTTTTTGAACAGGATTCTGTGATAACCGTGGTAATTTTTGTCACTATAATCATTGAAATGAAATGTTCATGCCATTTCATCTCTAGTTATGATCAACTAAAATCAACTAATTAGCCTATGTGTTTTTTACAGTATAATATGCATAGTACAATTTTCTATAAAAAAATTATATATCTGATTCTGATTCTGACACACGTTGTTGGGTGTAGAAGGTTACTAATGTGATTGTTTTATCTGTAAATTAAATTAATGTTTTTTCAATGACTTAATTCATTGAAATAAAATGAATTCTTTGATTTGAATTTTTTTTTTGGCAATGCGTCGTGTAGGTCTTAAATGTCAAACTTTATGGTCTTAAAATGTCTTAAAAAGGTCTTAAATTTGACTTGCTGAAACCTGCAAGAACCCTGTAAAGGATTATTAGGAACACCTGTTCAATTTCTCATTAATGCAATTATCTAATCAACCAATCACATGGCAGTTGCTTCAATGCATTTAGGGGTTGGGTCCTGGTCAAGACAATCTCCTGAACTCCAAACTGAATGTCAGAATGGGAAAGGTGATTTAAGCAATTTTGAGCGTGGCATGGTTGTTGGTGCCAGACGGGCCGGTCTGAGTATTTCACAATCTGCTCAGTTACTGGGATTTTCACGCACAACCATTTCTAGGATTTACAAAGAATGGTGTGAAAAGGGAAAAACATCCAGTATGCGGCAGTCCTGTGGGCGAAAATGCCTTGTTGATGCTAGAGGTCAGAGGAGAATGGGCCGACTGATTCAAGCTGATAGAAGAGCAAACTTGACTGAAATAACCACTCGTTACAACCGAGGTATGCAGCAAAGCATTTGTGAAGCCACAACACGCACAACCTTGAGGCGGATGGGCTACAACAGCAGAAGACCCCACCGGGTACCACTCATCTCCACTACAAATAGGAAAAAGAGGCTACAATTTGCACGAGCTCACTAAAATTGGACAGTTGAAGACTGGAAAAATGTTGCCTGGTCTGATGAGTCTCGATTTCTGTTGAGACATTCAGATGGTAGAGTCAGAATTTGGCGTAAACAGAATGAGAACATGGATCCATCATGCCTTGTTACCACTGTGCAGGCTGGTGGTGGTGGTGTAATGGTGAGGGGTATGTTTTCCTGGCACACTTTAGGCCCCTTAGTGCCAATTGGGCGTCGTTTAAATGCCACGGCCTACCTGAGCATTGTTTCTGACCATGTCCATCCCTTTATGACCACCATGTACCCGTCCTCTGATGGCTACTTCCAGCAGGATAATGTACCATGTCACAAAGCTCGAATCATTTCAAATTGGTTTCTTGAACATGACAATGAGTTCACTGTACTAAAATGGCCCCCACAGTCACTAGATCTCAACCCAATAGAGCATCTTTGGGATGTGGTGGAACGGGAGCTTCGTGCCCTGGATGTGCATCCCACAAATCTCCATCAACTGCAAGATGCTATCCTATCAATATGGGCCAACATTTCTAAAGAATGCTTTCAGCATCTTGTTGAATCAATGCCACGTAGAATTAAGGCAGTTCTGAAGGCGAAAGGGGGTCAAACACAGTATTAGTATGGTGTTCCTAATAATCCTTTTGGTGAGTGTATATATATATATATATATATATATATATATATATATATATATATATATATATATAAATATTTACAGGAGATTAATGTACAAGTCCGTAGCAAACAATGCAAAACAGAATCCAAAACCGTAGTCAAACAGGCGTGGGTCAGTTAACAAGGATAATCAGAGGTTCAAAATCACAGTCACAATCTCCAAATATCACTCACAGCACAATCTCAAATAAACACTCTCAAACTCTCTGATACGACACTCTAGAATAGACGATGATACAAAACAATAGCAAAGTGGTAACAATCAACGATGGCAGAATAGTCGGCCCTGTTGAGTGTTTGGGGCAGTCCTAATATCTGGATCAGGTGTGGAGGAGAACCAATCGCAGCCTCCAACAAATTATCACCAGATACCGCCCACCTGCAACACAAACAAGCACATGCACAGACAATACACAGGACAGAATGGAATCAATGAGCAAATGACTAACATACTGTTTTACTGATTGACACAGGACAGTGAATCAGCAATGACATTGTCGATAACCTTTTTATGACATATCTTCAAGTTGTAACTTTGGCAGATCAGTGACCATCTCATAAGACGATGATTAGCATTTGACATGCGTTGAAGAAATATAAGAGGGTTATGGTCAGTGTAAACAGTAACAGGCTGTGTGAACTCGAACCAATGTAGACTTCAAAATGTTGGACAGAGAGAATTAAGGCAAGAGCTTCTTTTTCGATGGTACTGTAGTTAAGCTGATGCTTGTGGAAAAGAAACTAATTGGGTGATTTTAAACCAGCAGCATTTTTCTGAAGTAGGACGGCAGCCGCACCAGTACCACTAGCATCAACTTCTAAGAAGAAAGGCTGTTCAAAGCAGGGGGCAGCAAGAACAGGGGCACTACAAAGCAAAGTTTTCAAAGCTTCCAAAAGCGAATTGACATTCCAAAGACCACTTAAATGGGACTGCCTTACGTAATAATCCGGTGAGAGGACAAGCAACGTCAGAAAAATTCTTGCAAGAACAGCGGTAATATCCAGTCATTCCAAGGAATCGACGGAGCTCTTTCCTAGTCTTAGGAACGGGGAAATCAAGGATAGCTTGTATTTTTTAGTTAAGTGGACAAACCTGACTCCTCCTTTCCTAGGCACGTAACAGTGGCACAACCAAATTCGCATTTTGACAAGTTCAGTGTGAGATTAGCATCTCTCAGATGTTTGAAGACATCGTCCAAGGTTCTGAGGTGGTCTTCCCACGTATCTGAATAGCACACAACATCATCAAGATGAGCTTCACAATTAGACACATCAGACAACACTATGGACATTAAACTCTGAAATGTAGCTCCAGCATTGCGAAGTCCAAAAGGCATTACTCGGTACTGTAGAAACACATCAGGGGTGGTAAAAGCAGAGATTTCAGATGCTCGCTCTGTTAGTGGCACCTGCCAATTCCCTTTAAGCAGATCAAGTTTAGTCATAAATTTTGCGTTACCTACACGATCAACACAATCTTCCATGCGAGGAAGCGGAAAAGAATCCGCTTTGGTTAAAGCATTAACTCTCCTATAGTCGGTACAAAACCTTGAGGTACCATCTGACTTGGGGACGAGTAGACATGGTGAACACCATGGACTGGCACTAGGAACTGCTAAATTATGTTCTAGCAAGTACTGAGTTTCTTGCTTCATTAGTTCTTTTTTAACTGGGTTGACACGATAAGCATTGTTTAACTGGGACGTGCAGACCAACATCTATATCATGTTTTATTACATGGGTAGTTGAAGGAAAATCATTAAACAAGGTCGGATACCTACTAATAAGATTGGTAATATCAGCCTGGGCAGATAGAGATAAGTGTGACAATTTTTTTTATAAGTTTGCTCAAAGTTTCAGAATTTGGTAAACGAGCAGACAAGAACGAGGCACTATTCATTCTCAAATCATCACTTTCAGGTGAATATTCTGACAATGGCACAGTAACTGGTACAGCAGTAGCAACAGCAATAGTTAACCTCCATAGAATCGGAACGTGACACGTATGCCTTAAGCATATTCACATGACAAACTCGTGACTTTCTTTTCGGGATGTCCCGATCCGATCCACAGCATCGGTATCGTGCCGATACTGGCCCAGAATGCTAGATCGGATATCAGAGGGGAGAAAAAAATATGATCCGATACCTATGATCCGATACCTATTAGGGGTGGAATGGTACATGTATTCGTATTGAACATACGTGCGTCACGGTTCAGTGCATGGATTTACACGGAGAATACACGGTATAAAAATAAATAAAACTCGCGTGCACATTAATTAATGTAATGCGGAACTACTGTTAGATACAAGCATAGACATATGCGGGTTCTTTAGGGACACCTAATCCGTAGCCCCGCCTTAGCTCTGAACGTGAGTCTATTTCGCTTCAAACGCTGGCTTTATCATATGCTGTATAATGCGCGTCCTATTCGCTTTGGACACGCGAATGGATTCAAACTGTTCAAGCATCGAACTAGACGCGAATTTGACGCTCTATTCGCGTTTGGTGTGAACTATACTGTCTATGGGTATACATAGACCCATGTATCTATGTTCATTAGACTATGTGAACGCAGCAAAATGAACAGGCTGCGATGTCAAGATTGCAATGCTGGAATGTGTGTGTGTGTGTGTTAGAGAGAGAGAGAGGCACGGGTGCGATCGAACA
This sequence comes from Leuciscus leuciscus, assembly GCF_965113295.1. Taxonomy (NCBI): domain Eukaryota; kingdom Metazoa; phylum Chordata; class Actinopteri; order Cypriniformes; family Leuciscidae; genus Leuciscus; species Leuciscus leuciscus. The sequence continues at coordinate 22,712,607 of NC_138747.1, read as the reverse complement.
GTGGAAACATAAAAACATACTCCGTAATTTTGTTCATACAGGACATCATTAAAACAGCAAAAATTGTTTAGCCTACTTATATTTGTGTAAAACACAACATTGTGCTTTTGTCAAACTGTAAACTCTTGTCAAACTGTAACCTACAACTGTCACCCAACCAAAATCACACACACACACGCTGTTTAAAAGCAAAAATTCTCATCTTTTGGACATTCATCATATTGCATTGGTTTTCATTTCTTGTCCTAAAACAGAGCACTAATCTGTTTATTTTGAAGTTACACATTCTACATTGATTAAAAAAGAAAATCAAATGTGTTTTTAATGGTAGTATTATTTTATACAGAAATAAATTATTTATAATTCAGATGAGAATAACGTTAAAGTTAATTAAAATTTTAAGGAAACAAATATATTGATCTGAAATATAGCAAATTAATTTTAAATTCATTCAGGTACAATTAGCAAACATATCTCAAGGTCTTTTGAATAAAGGGTGGCCGTCTTTCATTATCAACTGTTGTTGTGGACTATATACTATTTGTTCTCCATTTGAGTGAGAGGTTATTATGTGGCTAATTGAGCAAAGTGATTCCATGTATTTTATTATTAGTAGTATTAGTTCAAGAATAAAATAAAAATATTGGATTGATATCGGTATCGGCAAATAGCCAAAGCTGCAGCATCGGTATCGTATCGGAAGTGAAAAAGTGGTATCGGGACATCCCTACTTTCTTTTACGGTCAGGGGTATTAACAACATAGTCAGTATCTCCTAGCTTCTCCTTAATCTCATAAGGGCCAGAAAATGTAGCTTGGAGTGCTGAACCTGGCACTGGAAGTAAAATGAGAACTTTGTCTCCAGTCTTAAATGAACGCTATACAGCCTTCTGATCATAGCTAGTTTTCATTTGGGTTTGGACTGAACCGAGTGAGCGTTTTGCCAACTCCCACACAGTGTGTAGTCGCTTGCGGAATGCACTGATATAATCTAGGACACTGGTAGTTTGAGACGGATGTCTAGAAGAAAGAATTTGCTCTTGCAAAATTTTCAATAGACCACGAACCGTGTGTCCAAAGATTAACTCAGAGGGACTGAACCCGAGTGACGGGGAAGAGTATTACGAACTGCAAATAACAGGAGCGGGATCTCCTCATCCCATTCTTTTTCATGGTCAACACAGAAGGTTTCGAAGCATTGATTTTAATGTTTGATGAAAGCGTTCGATAGCACCTTGTGACTGAGCGTGGTACGCACTGGATACCTGATGTTTGATATTTAACTGTTTCATTACCTTTGCGAACACTCTGGACATAAAATTGGTGCCTTGATCAGACTGCATGTATTTTGGCATTCCAAATGTAGTGCAGAACTTAACAATTGCTTTGACAATCGCAGGAGCTTTGAGAGAACGTAGTGGTATTGCCTCAGGAAATCTGGTCGACGCACACATTAGCGTTAAAAGATAAGTGTTTCCAGACTTCGTTCTGGGCAATGGACCAACACAGTCAATCAGAATTCGTTCAAATGGTTCACCCAGCACTGGTATTGGCTTCAGTGGGGCTGGGGGAATCACTTGATTTGGTTTGGCCGCCATTTGACAAGCGTGGCAGGATTTACAAAATTTGGCTACATCTGATTTCATCGAAGGCCAAAAGAAATGCTTCAATAAATAATCGTATGTTTTTCGAATACCAACATGACCAGAAAGTTCATGATTGTGCGCAACACTCATTACCTGTTCTCTGTAAGGTTTCGGGACAACAACTTGAAAGACAGTGCTCCAGTCATTATCTGTGTGACTTGGAGTCCACTTACGCATCAGTACACCATCTTCAAGGTAGTACGCCACAGGATGCTCTGACAGCACAGATGGGTCAACAGTAACTGCAATACAGTGACTCAAAGTTTGACCAACATGTTGTGCTTTGATTAACTGTGGCTTACCAAAGGATAGATCAACATTAGGAAGTGCACACACATCTATCTCAACTGTCTCAGCTTCCTTCTCTGTCTGGGCAAAATCCTCAGCACACAAAGGAATTAGAAAGATCTACAGTTTCCATAAATTTACGAGCTTGAGCTCGTATCACCACACACGTGCCAAACACATCAGGAAATTCATCCTTCAACACATCTCCCTCGTTCACATTAGGAACATCTATTACTTCTGGAAGACAGTTTTTTACCTGCCAAATCGTTCCCCAGAATGAGCGATACACCCTTCACAGGTAGTTCAGCTCAGACTGCCAGCTTAACGTTTCCTGAAATGATTCCAGATCGCAAGAACACATTGTGCAAAGAAACTTTAACTACTGCAAGATCAATCCTTTGCACTAGCACATCGGAATCACAACTTGATTGTTTAGAGAATAACACACTTTCTAAAATAAATTATTGTGCAGCGCCGGTATCCCTTAGGATGCGGATACGCTTTGTTTCAGACTCATCTTCGCTCAGTGATACAACTCCATCACAAATAAACGGTTCAAAAGTAGACCCAATCACTGTATTCAAAGATACATGCTCGGGTGACAAAATCTGTCGTTCAACCAATGAAACACTTTTCGAAGGATTTGCTTTCCTAATAACTTTGCGTTTCAAAGCAGGACAAGTAGCAATGAGGTGACCGACTTCATGGCAATAAAAACATTCACGGCTTTCACTATCGACTACAGTGGATACATTCTTAGGCACCGCTGCGGTATCCCTCGAGTACGATCAGGGAAATTACGCTTTGAGAATGAAAAAATTACTCTATGAGTAAGCACAAACTCATCAGAAAAAACAGCAGCCTCAGAAAGAGAGGAAACTTTCTGCTCATTTATAGGTGGTATCAGTGATTTCAGGCCCAAAAATATTTTTTATCACATTCATCTAATCTTTCCTAACGATCCGCTAGCTGCCCGCCCCATAAGCATGCCGTCAAAAAAACGCGTCTCTGTAGGCAGCCTAGGCTCTGAGATCTGCACACAAAAACAAATGGTTTAGCCAAACACTCAAAACCAAAACAAATAGTGTTCCAACCAATCACTGACAGGGGGAGGGTGTTGTGAGGTTTTGAGCCAGCTTTTTCTTCAGCTCTGACTTCGCGTGCAGCCGTGCACGAGCACAAAACCTCACAGCACCCTCCCCCTGTACCTTTAAGTACACCACAATTTTCTCTGGTAAACAATTCTTAAACTCCTCCAACAGTATTAGCTCTTTAAGCTGCTCAAACGTGACCACCTTGTTAGCAGCGCGCCATTTTTCAAACAAATTTGCTTTGTATCTCGCGAATTCGACAAATGTTTGACTAGAGGTTTTTACATGACTACATGACTCCTTCTTACTACTATTTACAGCATGAAATAAACATGAATGAACATCAGAAGGTATGTTAAAATAAACAGTACTACTTGTACTGAAATGAATCATGGGAAAAAATCAACAATTTTAACTTGTATACTTGTATATTGAAAGCTAGTCAATTACCCATAAAACCATTAGTAAGTTAGAAAAAATAACTCTAGAGTGGAGCATTTTCATAAATATGCACTATATTACATATTCATTATATTTTTACTTACCCTTTTAGTGGTCTTATTTTTTCGATGTTTTTTGTGATGTCTTATTTAAGTTATTAGCCTACAGTTTACTATTGTTTAAATGTTTATGTTTTAACAACAAATTGGAGTAAAAACACACTTGTCCATCACAGGATCAGGTAATCCAGCTGGTGAATTCCATCTTCAGTAAGAAGTCTTGGGACTCTCTCTCAGAGGCATTCAGTGTGGCCAGTGCGGCTGCAGCTCTTTCCAACAATCACTTCCATGTGCCTGTTATTGTCAGTGCCCAGGGCCCTGCTGCCGTATCCCACAGCCAGCCCTTCCTCCAGGTAGGCCTCAATTTTAATTGTGTACTCTGTAAATATCTATGAAAGGAGTTATGAAATGAAGAATCAAAATGTACTTGATATTTACACATAAGATGTTATTCTGCAATAAAAACATACTGCAAGTTTCAAAGCTCTTCCCAATTTAAAATATGAATTGTTCTTTTCTACCTTTCTCAAATGTCCGGATTTGAAATCGTGAGAATTGTGATGTTACAATTCTCCCCCATATGCCCTTTAACATGCGTCATTGCCATAAATATATCAAGAAGGTGTGTTTTGAACAGCTCATGTCTGTCCATCAATCACAAGAGCAATACTGTTGATGGATAAGATCGTCAAATAGCCTTTCTAAAGATCCAAGCATTACAAATGCCAGGCTGAAGTTGAAATTAAAGGGTTAGTTCACCCAAAAATGAAAATTCTGTCAGTAATTACTCACCCTCATGTTGTTCCAACCCCGTAAGACTTTCGTTCATCTTCGGAACATAAATTAAGATATTTTTTATTAAATCTGAGAGCTGTCTCACTCCTCCATAGGCTTCTATGTTATTGAAACTTGCCGTCCCAGAAAAGTTAGTAAAGACAATGTGTAAAATAGTCTACAGTGACTCAACCATAAGTTTATCAAGCGATGAGAATACTTTTTGTGCGCAAAAAACCCCCAAAATAACGACTTTATTCAACTATTCATTTTCTTCTATGTGGGCCTCTGGTGAGTTCACGTAGTGTAACAGCGCTTCTGTGTTGTGCATCAGCACGTAGGCTCACTATTGGCCGATGCTGGTCATGTATGTGATGCGTGTGACATACAACACAGATTGTTTTTTATTGCATCCGGTGTAGACACTGTGTTACTATGAGTTTTTAATAAACGTGAAACCAGTGCTTAATGCTATTAAAGTGTTAGTTCACCCAAAAATTAAAACATTGTTCCAAACACGCAAGTGATGTTCATCTTCGAAACACAAATTAAGATATTTTTGATGAAATGCGAGAGCTTTCTGATCCCTTCATGGACAGCAACGTCATTGCAACTTTCAAGGCCCAGAAATGTAGTAAATCATCGTTAAAATTGTCCATGCGACTACAGTGGTTCAAATGTAATGTTATGAAGCGACAAGAATACTTTTTGTGCGCAAAAAAAATTTAATAATGACTTTATTCAAAAATATCTCTTGTGTCAGATCTCCTACGCTATTCGCTTAGTAAATGCAGTACAGCGCTTCCGGGTCCTACGTCAGAAATTGAGTATTCTTCACAGAGTGAAAATGATCCAAATATTGGATGTTTAAGATGGAGTGTGAAAACGACTCACAAGCATGTTGTGCACATGCTCTGCTACCAGTAGAGAGACTTGGTGTGTTCACACTTGGCAGGTTTGGTTTGATTAAAATAAACTTAGACATCTAAACAAACCAAAAACCGTACGTGTTGTGGACAGAATGCTTAGGCATACCTGCTTTTTCTTGTCATAGTTCCGACACCTGTACTAAATTGTTATGGGCAAAATCGCAACTGTACTTGCAGCTGATCTTTGTTTGTATGTGTAACGGAGGAATTCCTGGTACTGTTGACTGCTTTACACATTTTCTAAGCTCTTCATGAGTGGTAAAAAATGGCATCATATGTACACCAATTCAATGAGCATTTTTAGCCCTGCACACAGCATTGTTTTAGATGTTCGGTCAGTTCTGTGTTCATTTTTATTTATATAGCATTTAATACAATAGATTGCTTAATTAAGCAGCTTTACTATATTAAACATGAAAAACAGTGTCAGTGTCTTGTTTCATCAAAAGAAAAACTAAATTTTCTACTATAAAGTGGCTCTCCATGTTTTTACTCGCGGATGTCTGACCTCAATGAAGAGAAATTAACTGTAAAAGATTTCTGCATGAAAAAAGACGGAGCCTCATTGCACACCTTCCCATTACGTAATCGCTGCGGACCAATGGTAGTACAAAGGTGTTTGCCAGCTGTAGTGAACTCTTCTGGAAAGTTCGCTTTGGCAAGCTGTTTTGAACTCCCAAAACAAACATTAAACAAAGTTCGTTTTGGTCGAAATGACGTCACATCAGTTCATTCTTAAATTTCGCTTGGGGCCGTAAATGTATTGTTTTCTTTTTTGGTCTGGACCAAAAGAACCGAACTACAAGTGTGATCACACCCTTACTCTTTTAAGGGTATTTACCAAACTCTGACATCTTTCAGTTGTCTGGTCTTGTGATAAGACTGAGGTTTGTTTTTCCTAATTCCCAAGTAACTTTTTTTGCTCTGAGATAATCTGTACTGTCTGTGTTTTTCAATGCAGCTTCAGGTGACGGATGTCTTGTGCCAGCCGCTCCGTTCAGCCAGGGTGCTAGTGGAGTCCGCCAGTGCTGTGTCCTCAAAATCTGCCATCCTGAGTCAGGCACAATTCACCCTCAGAGAGTATGTGCATTGTAGATCATGGATATTGCTTGTTCTAGAGTTACAAAATACCAAAATGTTAGTAGTTGATACCAGTGAAATGTCTGGTATTGATACCAATACCAGTGATTGGCCATACAATTTTGAAACCACAGCAAAAACTTATGCATTGAAAGTACTTGGTGTACTCAAAAAAAAAAAAAAAATCATAATTTACTCACCGTCATCCATCCATCCATCTTCTACCGCTTATCCGGGGCCGGGTCGCGGGGGCAGCAGTCTAAGCAGGGATGCCCAGACTTCCCTCTCCCTAGACACTTCCTCCAGCTCTTCCGGGGGGACACCGAGGCGTTCCCAGGCCAGCCGGGAGACATAGTCTCTCCAGCGTGTCCTAGGTCTTCCCCGGGGTCTCCTCCCGGTGGGACATGCCCGGAACACCTTCCCGGGAAGGCGTCCAAATGGCATCCGGAAAAGATGCCCGAGCCACCTCAACTGACCCCTCTCGATGTGGAGGAGCAGCGGCTCTACTCTGAGCTCCTCCCGAGTGACCGAGCTTCTCACCCTATCTCTAAGGGATCGCCCAGCCACCCTACGGAGAAAGCTCATTTCGGCCGCTTGTATCCGGGATCTTGTCCTTTCGGTCATGACCCACAGCTCATGCCCATAGGTGAGAGTAGGAACGTAGATTGACTGGTAAATCGAGCACGACAGACCGGTACAGGGACCGCATTACTGCAGAAGCTGCACCGATCCGCCTGTCAATCTCCCGTTCCATCCTTCCCTCACTCGTGAACAAGACCCCAAGATACTTGAACTCCTCCACTTGAGGCAGGAACTCTCCACCAACCTGAAGCGAGCAAGCCACCCTTTTCCGACTGAGAACCATGGCCTCGGACTTGGAGGTGCTGATCTTCATCCCAGCCGCTTCACACTCGGCTGCAAACCGTCCCAGTGCATGCTGGAGGTCCTGGTCTGATGAGGCCAACACGACAACATCATCCGCAAAGAGCAGAGATGAAATCGTGTGGTCCCCAAACCCGACCCCCTCCGGCCCCTGGCTGCGCCTAGAAATTCTGTCCATAAAAATTATGAACAGAACCGGCGACAAAGGGCAGCCCTGCCGGAGTCCAACACGCACCGAGAACAAGTCTGACTTACTGCTGGCAATACGAACCAAGCTCCTGCTCCGGTCGTACAGGGACCGGATAGCCCTTAGCAAAGGGCCCCGGACCCCATACTCCCGGAGCACCCTCCACAGGCCGCCGCGAGGGACACAGTCGAATGCCTTCTCCAAATCCACAAAGCACATGTAGATTGGTTGGGCAAACTCCCATGAGCCCTCCAGCACCCTGTAGAGGTTATAGAGTAGGGCTGTCAAAATTGCTCAAAAATGACGTTCGAATATTCCCTCTAAAAAACACACGAATATTCGAACTATTCGAACATCTGGTTGCGCATTTTTTCAATGACGCGCATTACGTCAATAACAGGACAAATTAATACAAAGAGACATACATAACTTGTATAGGTAGTTAATTTAAGTTTAAACATATTCGACAATGTATTACCAACACAAAACCAAGTAAATAAAACTAATGGCCAAGACCGCAGACCTCAGTCTCGCTCACTCGCAGGCACTCTCTCTCTCTCTCTCTCTCGCGCCCTCGCGCTCACGCTCTCTCTGCTCACGCTCTCTCTGCTCATAACGGTTTAAATGAACAACAATAAGCACATGTTGAGTGCTGATCAGGAGTTTTGTGCAAGCAATTTAAGGTCGCGATTCTTGCCCCAAATATAGCAGGCTTCATTCAGTGATTGAAACAAATGTATTAACATTAATTGAAGTTTTACAGTATAGAACCGACATTGAACGCTCCGAGCGAGCTGTGGTAAACATGGAACTTTTCTGTTTAACTTTAAATAAAATGAGGCACACAATTCCGAGAAATGTGACAACAAAGAACTTTTACCCTGAGGTTCATAAAAAATAAAGTGCTATTAAAAAAGAAAAAGGCTACTTACATTATTGGTGCTTGTATTAAAAAAAGGAAAAACTGACTGCAATTTATCCCATTGTCTTTTAGTGCACTGTCAACTTTCAGCAGTGACGCTGTGCTAGACAGTGCGACTCGTGACCTGTCCCTCAAGTCTTGTTTATACTCGACGCGTCCGCACGAGCGCGAATCGCACCCTATCGTTTCAAAGAATAGTACAACGGCGAGCGCGTTGAGTATAAACGCCTCGTCCGTTTGGGGGAGGTGCGCGCGCAGTCTGCGGAGACTCGCGCTGTGGAGACAGGCGAAAGTATAAACAAGGCTTCAGGCAGCGCGCGCGCCCACTCGCAAAGCAGACAGCCGCGCCTCTGCTTCCGCGGGCGTGTTTTTCCATATTCGAAATTCACATTCGAATATTAATTTTCACGTTCGAATTTCTGTTTTTTAAAACTATTCGAATATATATTCGAATTTAGAATATTCGTTGACAGCCCTAGTATAGAGCTGGTCCAGTGTTCCACGACCGGGACGAAAACCACACTGTTCCTCCTGAATCCGAGGTTCTACTATCGGCCGGATTCTCCTCTCCAGTACCCTGGCATAGACTTTCCCAGGGAGGCTGAGAAGTGTGATCCCCCTATAGTTGGAGCACACCCTCCGATCCCCCTTCTTGAAAAGAGGGACCACCACCCCGGTCTGCCAGTCCAAAGGTACTGTCCCCAACCGCCATGCGATGTTGCAGAGGCGTGTCAGCCAAGACAGCCCCACAACATCCAGAGACTTGAGGTACTCAGGGCGGATCTCATCCACCCCCGGTGCCTTGCCACCGAGGAGTTTCTTGACTACCTCGGTGACTTCAGCTTGGGTGATGGACGAGTCCGCCTCCGAGCCCTCAGCCTCTGCTTCCTCAATGGAAGACGTGACGGCGGGATTGAGGAGATCCTCGAAGTATTCCTTCCACCGTCCGGTGATATCCCCAGTCGAGGTCAACAGCTGCCCACCTCCACTGTAAACAGCGTTGGTAGGGCACTGCTTCCCCCTCCTGAGGCGCCGGACGGTTTGCCAGAATCTCTTCGAGGCCGACCGATAGTCCTTCTCCATGGCCTCACCGAACTCCTCCCAGGCCCGAGTTTTTGCCTCCGCAACCACCCGGGCTGCAGTCCGCTTGGCCCGTCGGTACCCATCAGCTGCCTCAGGAGTCCCACAAGCCAGCCAGGCCCGATAGGACTCCTTCTTCAGCTTGACGGCATCCCTTACTTCCGGTGTCCACCACCGGGTTCGGGGATTGCCGCCTCGACAGGCACCGGAGACCTTACGGCCACAGCTCCGAGTGGCCGCGTTGACAATGGAGGTGGAGAACATGGTCCACTCGGACTCAATATCTCCAGACTCCCTCGGGATCTGGTCGAAGCTCTGCCGGAGGTGGGAGTTGAAGATCTCTCTGACAGGAGATTCGGCCAAACGTTCCCAACAGACCCTCACAGTACGTTTGGGTCTGCCGAGTCTGTCCAGCTTCCTCCCCCGCCATCGGATCCAACTCACCACCAGGTGGTGATCAGTTGACAGCTCCGCCCCTCTCTTCGCCCGAGTGTCCAAGACATACGGCCGGAGGTCGGATGAAACGACCACAAAGTCGATCATCGACCTCCGGCCTAGGGTGTCCTGGTGCCATGTGCACTGATGGACACCCTTATGCTTGAACATGGTGTTCGTTATGGACAAGCTGTAACTAGCACAGAAGTCCAATAACAGAACACCACTCGGGTTCAGATCAGGGGGGCCGTTCCTCCCAATCACGCCCCTCCAGGTGTCACTGTCGCTGCCCACGTGGGCGTTGAAGTCCCCCAGTAAAACGATGGAGTCCCCAGTCGGAGCACTTTCCAGCACCCCTCCCAGAGACTCCAAGAAGGCCGGGTACTCTGCACTGCCGTTCGGCCCGTAAGCACAAACGACAGTGAGAGACCTATCCCCGACCCGAAGGCGTAGGGAAGCGACCCTCTCGTTCACCGGGGTGAACTCCAACACATGGCGGCTGAGCTGGGGGGCTATAAGCAAACCCACACCAGCCCGCCGCCTCTCACCATGGGCAACTCCAGAGTGGTGAAGAGTCCATCCTCTCTCGAGGAGTGTGGTTCCAGAGCCCAAGCCGTGCGTAGAGGTGATCCCAACTATCTCTAGTCGGAATCTCTGAACCTCACGCACAAGCTCAGGCTCCTTCCCCGCCAGAGAGGTGACATTCCATGTCCCTAGAGCTAGATTCCGCGTCCAGGGATCGGATTGTCTAGGCTCCCGCCTTCGACTGCCGCCCGATCCACTTAGCACCGGCCCCTTACGGTCCCTCCTGCAGGTGGTGGGTCCACGGGAGGGTGGCCCCACGTCACTCCTTCGGGCTGAGCATACGAGCCCCAACCCCGGGCCTGGCTCCAGGGTGGGGCCCCGGCTGTGCCATACCGGGCGACGTCACGGTCCTCCTTTTTTTGGGCATCATAAGGGGTTTTGAACCGCTCTTAGTCTGACCCGTCGCCTAGGACCTGTTTGCCTTGGGAGACCCTACCAGGGGCATATAGCCCCAGACAACATAGCTCCTAGGTTCATTCGGGTACTCAAACCCCTCCACCACGGTAAGGTGGCAGTTCAAGGAGGGGTACTCACCGTCATGCCGTTCCAAATCAATAAGACTTTCGTTCATCTTCAGAACTTAATCAAGATATATTTTTTTATATTCTCTCATCATTTTTGCCCATTTATCGAAAGTCTGTGCAGGTAAGCTTTGAAAAGAACATAAATACACTAAGTAATCGATATGAATCAAGAGGTTTAATCAAATTCTTATGAAGAGACACGATCACTTTATATGATGAGCAGATGTAATTTTGGATTTTATTCACATATAAACAGTGACCAACGCACATACAAAGAGCTCATAAAACATGGTGAATGACAGCTCAGACGTGCAAGAACCCATGAGGTTTGTTCTTGTGCGTCAAGCAAGCACGGTTGGGCTTTGTGTTTATACTATATTTTAAACTATTTCAATATATAGTGTGCACAGTGCTTGAATATTTTAGATTTGCTGAGCAAGTTACCTGAAAAACAACATTTGCAATGGGGGTCAAAAGTAAACAGTACATTGATTTGGTACTACTGTAGAAGGACTGCTATTCTTATTTCGTTTTCTAAATATTTATGAAATATTAAATATTTCTAAAATATTTCATAATTGTGGATAAGTAATGCAATAATTTGCCTGACACCTATAATTTTTTTTAAATATTGAATGTTTTAAAAGTTTTTTTCTCTGTTTCACAGTGGGGTTTTTGAGCTGAATTTCATGGCCAGCCAACCAGCGAGTGGCTACTATCAGTTCTTTGTTGTCATTGATGGTGACAGCCGATTTGTTGCCAACCATGTTGAGGTACTTAACTGAATCTTTGACACGTACTAGGGGGGGGAAAGTTGAGTTGTTTCTATCTGTTTAGCTTATGTGTCGTGTCTTGTCATGACTACTCATAATTCACACATTCGGTCAAAGAGTTGACCTCAGCGTTCAAGTCTTAATTGTTGCAATGAACTGTGATTAATTTCCTTATTCACTCAACATTCACGTTTAATTGGTCAAGCGAGCATTCATTCGCATTGTAGCTGTCCAAAGAATAATTGCTCTGACTGTTCAGTGTACAATTATAAGGTCAAGAGCATGTCACATTTCTTGTGGAGATTTTCAGAATTCATAGGCCTCTTTCACTGAACAAAGTTAAAAAAATAAATAAAAAAAAGGACACAATTACTGTAATTGCTGTATTTTTCCTTTCTCCCTGCACATTCGCATTTATGAATGTCCGTTTTAATGTATTACAATAATTTCTTAGTAATTTTAAAGCCTAAGATTGAAACTTGTTTGATTTTACTTTCTCAGCTCAAAGTAAAGGTCTCTACCCGAGTTGCAATCAACAACATGGATTTGTCTGTGGTGGACAAAGACCAGAGCATTGGCCCCAAAACCACAAGGCAAGATTAGCATTTATCAAGCTCCATTTCTTTTATTTTAATTTTATTGTAAAACTGTGCCAACATATGCCAAATTCTGTGCTTCAGAGTGGAATATTCAACTAAAGCCAAAGCGTCTTTTATGGCGGACAGTCATCAAAACTTTGTCATGATGTTCCAGTTGGTTGATGAGACCACAGGAGTGGAACTCACCCCTCACCAGGTGATTATTATAACCAAAATTATTTTTATTTTTATTTATTTTTTGCTTGTATTTACATCATAAAGTATAATTTGTGCCCTATTTTGTAGTCTTTCTATTTTGTTTGCCTTCATTATTATGATAATTGCGGCAAAAGCATTTTTGTCCTTTGCATGTCAATTTTAGAGTGCACAAATACCAAGGACAGTCTTAAAAAGAATATGTCTGGTTCATATTTCAAAGAATGAAATGAGAAATTATATTTTATGCCAATTTGTTTTATTTGAATTCCTATTTGAATATTTTCCTGATTAATTCACATTCTCCCAACTAATTCTGAGAAATTTACGGTTTAAATTGTATAGTATTTATCAAGGTATTTGTTTTAACTTAGAATCCATTTAGAATTACTTTAAAGTAAAATGTCCTCCTGATGTGTTATAGTAAATAAATATGCTTATTTGTCATGAAAATAGTCACAGTGCAAAATATCTTAACATTCCTTCAAAATACTTTTTTAAATGCAAAGTATAATTTCTTGAAATGTGAGAAATGACATAAATATGTTCATGTTTTCAGAGAAAACCAGTAATGTTAAATCAGGGTTGCCAGCTTTTCAAGCTCTGTCTCAAGACAACACAAAATAAAAGGGCACAGCCCAATTTCTCTTGAACCTCAAAGGAACTTGTATTTTTAGCTGCTTATCGCATCAGATGCTGACAAGAGTGCTTTACCTTTTAATGGAATTGCTTGCCCCAGCAGCGTATAACATATTACAATTCTGTGCAGGTGTGTACATAACTGGTGCGCATGCGTGGTAAAAAGAAATGGTGCGCAGACGATAATGTGGAGGGAAGCTCTTTTGAGTACCAACATTTTTGTCATTTTTGAGGACAGGGACACATTTATTTACTGGAGTAGGATTTTTCTCCATCTCTGGTAAGATAGCAATCATGATGATAAGTTATTCATTAAAGGTATAGCGGAGGATGTTTTACTTCCTGGTGGGTAACCTATACTATTGGTCCTCCTAATTGTCAATCATTCTGGTGAATCAATCAAACTTTTCAAAAAGTGGAGAGGGCGGGTCTTATCTAAAATTTGGAAAGATCCTCCGCTATACCTTTAATTATTAGGGGTGCAAGTGTGGATCCGTACGGATGTGTTTTGTTTTGCCAATTTACACTTTCAAATGATTTTTTTAAACGTGAAAGAAGAGGGAAAAATCGGGACTCGTGCGCTGTTACCTAAGTGTAGGATTAGTGTGCTGCGTAAAGTGTTCACTTGAGAACCAGACCAAAAAAGTTATGTGCACCCCTGATTATGTGCATATTTACATTTCACAAGTTTGCCATAACCCTGTAAATGAACAAAGTATGAGCATAACTTTCAAAATGTACATGTAAGCGTTAGGGGTGGGAAAAAATATCGATAGGTTGATTTATCGTTGTCCTTCATGGCTCCTCGAGATGGCGCTCTACGCATGACTGAGGGAATGAGGGAAACGTGAACATAAGAAGCCTAAGAATTTTAATCGGATGTCGGCCAGCAGTGTGAGTAAAATAATAGATGCCCCAGCCAAGTTTATGTTCAATAACTGGACGCACTTTGGTGAAGAGCGTCAAAGATGTCCATTTACAACATGTTTTGGAAGCGTTGATCATTGTAGCCAATAGCGCGTGAACACAATGGCCAACCAGAGGTGTTTAAGAAACCGCTCAAAATGCTAGGGGGAAATGCTGGTATCGTCACATTTTTTAAATTTGAAAATACCCAAGTCGGTACATTTGACAACACTATTCCCAGGTTTATTTTAAGGAAGCTGGTAAACACTGAGATCTTCCCAGGTTTAAATAAGAGGTTGGTAAATTTAGAAGTGTACCAGGTTTATATAAAACAAGTCGATAAGCAGTTAAATGTGTTAGTTTACACACAAAGAAACGTTTTTAAGCTTTTAAAAAGTATAAAATGTTTAGTTTACCTAAAATGTTAAAATTGTATCGTGAGGTACCCTGTGGTTCCTACCCCTAGTATGCGTGTCAAACAGATGGAGCTCGACAGAGAAATGAGCGCAATCATTTTTTGTAAAATATGTACAGTATTTTCATTATATTTTCCTTTATATTTAGTCCCTATAAAAACAATAAATGGCATGTTACTTTCTTCAGAGGACTGAATGTGTGTTCTTAAAGAACATTCTGTCTCTCCTTAAAAAAATAAATACAATAGTTAAGCTAGTTAATGATTGTCATCTAGTGCATCTAGCACAACATTAGGCTGAAGTATTTGCAAAATGAATTGTTGGATCTGTAACCTCAAAATAGGAGTCATTGATTCAGTCCATGTTATCAAAATCTCACTCAGCCAGGCAAGCAAAGTTGGAAACCCTGGTTAAATTCACCTTTCAAAAAAATGTGATTAAACTGATTCAAGTCATTGTTCTCAGACCTTTGTGAGGTTACACAACCAGAAGACAGGTCAGGAGGTTGTGTTTGTGGCTGAACCTGACAGTAAGAACTTGTATAAGTTTGAGCTGGACACAGCTGAGAGAAAGACCGAGTTTGACTCCATCTCTGGCACCTACGCTCTTTACCTGATGGTGGGAGATGCTACGCTGGACAACCCCATTTTGTGGAATGTGGTAAGGCAGTTATTTTTACTGGAGAATGCTGGGATCTTGAAATAAACTTTTGTAGGTTTCTTATGTTCGTCTTTTTTTCTGACATGTTTGGAAATTAAGCTGTTGAACTGTTACAAAAGACATGAAATTGGTCTTTGAAATGACTTTAAATTCTTTTCAAAGGCTGATGTCGTGCTGAAGTTTTTGGATGAAGAGGCACCTTCAGCAATTCAGGCTAAAACTTTGTACACACCCAAACCGGAAATCCAGGTAAGCTCTCCAGTGACCGGAACAGCATCACAATAAATGTTGTGCCTCTAGGGCTTGGCGATATATTGGATGTCTAGGATTTTGAATAGTTTTTTTCTGGTTATGTAATATATCCATGATGTAGCTTGGTTTTTATAATGATTGCAATGCACTATATTTCTGTGTGTCATGAGTTTTGCAATGTTTGTCTAATGGCTCCCAAATATGAGTGTTAATATTAATGTTGTAAAAAGTGCTATGATACTGAAAAAATGCTAAGATACCAGCCTTTCTGCTGTACTAATTCATTTCGGTACCTGCTTGATAGGTGGCTGTTTCAAACTCACCTGTGCGCGCTTTGTGAAGAGCAAGGATTATATTTACAATGCATTTTTGAAGCTTTAAGATTTGTAGCCAATCACAGACATGTCTGTTGAGTGGATGAGTGCAATGGCCAATCAGACGTGTCAGTGCAAGCTCACTGTTCTACACGCTTGCAAACTCTCATTATAACCAACACGTATTAATGAGATTCATTGTGCAGCATAGACAGCTTTTGTTTTTATTATAACAGGACTCACAAGAGTGCTCAGTCAGTGAGTTCACTCTGAACTGAAATGATTGACAGCTTCAGTGATTTATAAGCAGAGCAATCACTTTCTGTGTATATATAACCCATTCACATTTTGAGTTGAATATTTTTCTTCATGCTGCCTAGTACACACTGTAAAGATGTTGGATTAAATCCGAAATTGCGATGACCATACCAACGGAAGGTCAAAAAAATTTAATATGTCAAAATTGGTCTGTGCATTAAGTCTTGGAGTGTAAATACAAATCTGCCACTTGTTCTGTTGTGTAATGTTTCTTTGTTAATCATTTTAATAATGTTTACTTGGCCTTTTTTAAAGCAATGTTTACTCAGTGTAACTATGCAGTTTTCAACCCTCTTTGTATTGCTACAGTGTCGGTAATATGTGTAAAAAAAAAATTTATTATGAACTAAGGGTGAATCATAGGGTTAACGAGCCTGCTTTATCATCACCTTTTTTTATGCGTTTTAATGCTTAATGCGTTATTGTTGTATAGATATCCCTAAATTCAACAGAAGACCTTTTTTTCACACACACAAAAAGTTGCAGTCTGACGTGTTTTTCCACAACCTTTTGATTTGACAGGATATAATCAGCCCTGATCATCAGCTTGATACATCGATGCATCCCTATTATTTATTGGTGTGATTATTAGAGGTCGACCGATAGTGGATTTTACCGATAACGATAGTTAGGTTGGGCCATACTTGCCGATAACCGATTAATCAACCGATAGTTTTTAAAATTGATACTGGATAAAAACAAAACTTAACACTCCAAGTAAAACAGTGCTGAACTTTATTATAAAAATAATAAAACTGTATTGAACCATGAAAACATGCTAAATTAAATAAATATATAATATGAATAAATATTGAAGTCAATAAAAGACAATCATTCAAACTGAAACAAAAAGTAATACTCTAAATAACAAATAAAACCAGTTACATTTAAAATGTAACTGTTAAACTGTTCTTTTTCAAGCGAACTTAATGAATAAAAAAGTAACAAAATTTGATCAGTATAATATTTGAGCAATACAATTGCACCTTGATCATTCATGTTAGTTTGATAGTGCATTAACTATGGTTAACAAATAAAAACCTTAATTTAAAAATGTATTAGTACATGTTAATTAACAAATAATGAACAATCCTTATACAGACGTTATTAACCTTAGTTAATGTTACATATGGAATTTTATTGTAAGTGTTATCATTTCATTTAAATCCAAACAGTCATGCTTAAATATCTACAATGCCAGAGCATTGAAATTACATAAATATTAAATGTATAGTCTCACACTTTTGCTTCTATTTTATAAACACTTGATGATTATCTAATCAAAATAACAAAACACGTATTAAAGTGATGATGAAAAAATAACCAAAATCGAATGCTTTTCTGATTTGTTTATATGTTTCTGTCGGCTGTATGAACATATCAGTTTGCTATCTTACGTCGACACTCTAGCTTTAAATATGCAACTTCTCTGCATATTAAATGCATAAAAGTGACCAGTTGGATATAAACTAATGCAAATAGAAGTAACAATTGTGACATTAAACATTCGAGTTGGACTTATGTTTATTTTTGTCAGTTTTTTAACCGCTTGAGGTACTACTAATGTTAGCATCCTCTCAGCCTTGAAGGCAAACAAACATACTGTTGTGCTGTTCTTTCTCTACTAATGCAGCATTTAGTCAACAAATTAATCACTTTATAATGATATGAAAAAATGTACTGTATACATAGGCTACCTTTTAGCTGTCGGTGCTTTAAACGCGCATCTGATGTCAGCGCTCTCCACGCAGCATGTGCTCTCAGTGCAGCACGCAGCATCACGTGTCGAAATAAACAACACGAGGCATCAGCGATAGTTTTTATTACACCTCTAGAGGCCGCTCTTGTACTGCATGATGCCAGCAGACCCTTCTCAGCTCTCTCTTACTGTGTAATGAATGACAGCGCGCGCTTCTCAGCCGCTCCAGCAACGGACGCAACCAGGAAAAACTATCGGTATGTATTTTTGCCGATAACGATAGTTCCACCAATCAACTATCGGTGCCGATTAATCGGCAAAACCGATGAATCGGTCGACCTCTAGTGATTATACAGTTTTAACCATTAGTAAGAAGGGTATGCAGTTGCAGTTCATAGAGGTTTCCTCTCAATACACTCTACATTGCCCTCTTCGTGGACATTGACCATGTGAACTCATTTGAACAAAAGGCACAAGATGCTATTAGGAACATATTCAAGTTATGGTGGATAACGGTTTTGCTTAAGTCACCTTAAATACTACTGTCATTAAAGAAAAGAGGAACATACCAAATAATAAATAAAAAAAATCTGGCATCCAAGTACATTTTTATTAGTAATTTGAGTAATTAAGTAAGCATTGACACATTTTGTTGAAGAATAATAATGCAATAGAAGCATTCTCATTCATAAGAAAATATTGCTTTTTTATTTTATATTGCTGTTTTTTATTTTATTTAATTTTTCTTACATTACACTCTTTCCCTACATTCAATATTTGAATTTAATTGATCATAATGTTTGGTTGAAATGATGGTTCCTCAAAGAATATCAGAGCACATAGGCTATACATAAATATTGTGATGTATATCGAAAGATTACATTTTATTTTATTTTTTTAAACTATCACTCAGTCCTGTCTGTCACCTCATTCTTATTTTTTTCATTAATTTTGTTGTTTCTACAGCATCTGTTCAGAGAGCCAGAGAAGAAACCACCCACAGTTGTATCCAACGCATTTACTGCCTTGGTCCTCTCTCCATTTCTGCTCCTGCTCATTCTGGTAAGGACCTTCTGACCCATTATTATGAGTACATCTAAAATGGACTTGCCATTAAAATAAATCTATGTAAATTAATGTTGTGATGTGTCACATTTCCATGTATTCAGTTTATTATTCTTCCACTCTGTCTGTCATGTTCATTTTTTTCTCTCTCTGTCTCCTATTCAGTGGTTTAAACTTGGAGCCAATATCTCAAACTTCACTCTGTCACCCAGCACTATTCTCTTCCACATAGGCCATGCAGGTAAATTGGCTGACTTTTACTATATAGCACTCGGCAGTACTTAAATGTGATCAATAGAGTCAATAGAGTGCAGCAGTAGGGTTCAGAAAGTACAAATCTAATTTTCTTCATAGAGAAATATCATTTTCTTTTTACATTGACATAGGTTAATGTTTGTTTTTTCCTTCAGGACCCAAATTTTACATTGGACATGAGGTCAAGATCTAGCACCGTGCAAAAGCAGTTTAGCGTACTAATATAAACAAAAAAATGTCCTCAGAATCAATCATTGTAATTGGAGCAATTAATTGATTTAAAAATAACTAATTTAACAGTTTTCAGTGATTAATCATATTTACACATTAAATCTCCTAGTGAATTTATAACGCATGTAATGTGACATGCTTCTGAGGGAAAATGTAATATTCTGGTTAAAAAAAAAAGTATCTTCACTTGCAGCTATGTTGGGTCTGATGTATGTGTACTGGACCCACTTGGACATGTTCCAGACTCTGAAGTATCTGGCTATTATAGGCAGCCTCACATTCCTGGCTGGGAACCGCATGCTGGCACAGAAAGCTGTGAAAAGGTACAGTATCCATCCATATTTTAAACCTTTTCAAAAACACATTTGTCCATTATGAGAAACGTGAAGTTTTTCTTTCATACTGTCCTTTTGTCAGCACCATTATAGTAAAGTTTTGCGGATTCTTAAAGTCCCACTGCGTTGAAATGCACAGCGTTATTCAATGTGTAGACATGTTTTGCGCTCTCAAACAAGAAGTCAGGTTGGGACAAATTGAGTGGCTTATCCCCCTTTATTTATATAAAAAAAAAAAAAAAAAAGCTAATACTGTTTTGTTTACAGCCTGGCAAATCCTCATTTGACAGCTTAAAAATATTACAATTTAAGTCTTAAAGAGTTATATTATTTGTTACTACAGCAAAACAATGACAATTTTAGTAATACTGATGTTGTTTCATTTGTAAAGCTTGTCGTTTATTTTGGTGCATGGCACCGGTGTTATCTCTTCTACTTGTCAGTGCTGTTAATAATGCAAAGGCTGTTGATGTGTGTTGTTTTATGTGCTGACGCTGTCAGCCAAAAACTTCTTTCTCTCAATATTGCATTTACACTTGCATGGCGACAAGTGTATGTAAACGCAGCATAAAATGAAGAAATATTTACCTACATACATTTTTCACAAAAATATTTAATTGCATAAAAAATATAACAAGTGACTTTGGTAACACTTTGCAATAAGGTTTTGTTTGTTAACATTAATTAATTACTTTAGTTTACATGAACTAAGCATGAACAATATTTCTACAGAATTTATTAATCTTTGTTAATTTCAACATCTACTAATACATTACTAAAACCAAAAGTTGTTTGTTAACATTAGTTCATGTACTGTGAACTAACATGAACAAACAATGAACGGCTGGATTTTTATTAACTAACATTAACAAAGTTTAATAAATACTGCAGCAAAAGTATTGCTCATTGTTGGTTCATGTTAGTTACATTAACTAATGTAAACAAAGAGACCTTATTGTAAAGTGTTATAGAGACTTCTGTGAACAAATGAACCGTTTAGGAACATGAAGCTAATCTTATGAAGCTAGTCTAATGAAGCTAGTCTTTAGGAACCTTAAAGGCCAAATTGAATTTACATTAAAGTCAGTGTGATATTAACAGTGTTCATTAATTATATATTGTGATTCGTGATCAATATCATTATGAATATATCAAAAATATTTGATATAGGGCGCAGCCCTATTTCTGACGCAGTAAAAGGCAGCTTCTAATTGCACTACTTGACAATTGAGAGGCTTTGATTCAGTTCAGCAAAATGTTCAGACTGCCCTTGGGTGTCTTCACTCTGAACATTTTACTGAACTTGTGGATGTGTCGCTGTCTCTTTAGTGTGTGCTTGGTTCACTCAGAAGTTTCCTCTCCTCATTTTCTGTCTTTTGGGACTAGATTCATTTCACAAATTTAGAATCTACCTCCATGAGTATGACCTACTAATTAACAGTCGTTCACTTTCAATTAATCTGTAGTGCCTTCAGAGAGACCATAGGGAGAACGTAAGTGCCCATTCAGTGATTAGTTTTAAGGGTTTAATGTTTTATTATTTTCTAGGCACAATTATGTACAGCGGGAATGCCTTTTAAGAAGGGTTTGACTTCTGCTTGTCTAGAGTTTCATCTCTTTCCCAAAGGGACACTCATACATGCAGCAATTAAGGGCAAAGCGCCCTAAAGTCATTAACTATCAATGAGAGTCTGTGATATCTGCTGGCATTAGGAGACAGTTGATGCAACAGAGTTGAGAAAAGTTGTACTGATGTCAGGGAAGCTCATCCATCTGTAGTCAAGTTTAGGTGTCTTATGTTTATTGCCAATACATGTCATTCGTTGGCAGGTTTTCAAAAGTTATGGCCAGTCACACAACCCCCAATAATATTGAGGCATGTAGATTAGCATTTGAAACACCTAAGAGCAACTAGCAGTACAGTGACCTGGTAATTCAGCGTTAAAGGGCCCCTATTATGGATTTTTGAAAATTACCTTTCATGTAAAGTGAAAGTGCACCGTATATAAAGTTATTGTCTTTCAAAAGAAAGAGTTGACTCTGAGTCAATTAAATGAATCGTTTTTCAAACGAGTCATAAGCCGTTTCGTTGTGATGTCATTAGCATATTGCGCGCGCAGACACCAGGGAAAACTTGAACCTCAAACCTGCAGCTGATTCCTGTGGAGACTGGATCATGTTGAGGAGAAGCTGTGCTCTACAATGTGAAGGTAAAACCAGTTTTTTTCACTGCCCAAGGAGGAGCATGTGAAGAATCAGTGGTTAAAATGAATCTTTACCACGACACCACAGCAGTGTAATCCTAAACTTTTGCTGTGTTCCCTTTATTTTACTGACAGACGACTGCTTCTCAAATCTCGGAGTTCAATCAAGGATTCGCAAACCGCTTGCTCTTGAAAGATGGTGTTCAAAATACTTAGTTTTGAGTTTTATATTGTGTAGGTCTCCTGCTAACTGGTTAACTCACATTATTGCTGTCTTACTGAAATACTTCTGCTGATCAGCTGTGGGCCACTATTACCTAAAACTGTGTGTATTAATGCAGATCGTCTGTCGTTCTCACTGCTTTGAGTAAAGATTAAGCATGGAGCAAGATTTGTTTTACCCACGTTTGTTACATCAGTCGTTCACGCTAGAGCTCGGCTAATGTATGCACTGTTATTGATACAGTTTCCACATGTTCACCGCAATAAATTAGAAAAATACTTGGTAAATAAATAAGTAGGCCTATAAGTAAAATAATCGGTTTGTTGATGGAGATGCACTTGTTAATGCTGATGGTGAGTAATTACAGTTGCAACATCTCATAATGTACCTCAAACCGAGTAGTGTATCACTGAGAAACGTCCTGCTCGAGTCGTCCTTGCGATGGAGGTTCGGGTTGAATGAATTCTTCCAATGTTTCATCATCAGACTCGCGCTCGGATTGATATGGTAAAATCAACGTCATTGTTCGTTACTGTGTTTAGTTTACGGTGTAGGTAGCCTCAGGACACGCAGAGCTGACGTTGTTATGGCAATGGACGTTTTTGTTTTCGACACATTTTTGTACGCGGTATACCAATCACAACAGACTGTGCTGTCTGGCCAATCAGAGCAGAGTAGCTCGCGGAAAGGAGGGATTTAGAGAGACTGATTCATCTGACGAGTCGTTTGAGAATCATTGAAAATGTGGTGAATTTTAATTCAAAAATTAAACAGTTTTTTTTTCCTTTGATGCATGTTAACCTGTAGGAGTCTCCAAAACAACATTAGGAAACTTTAAAACAGCATAATAGGGGCACTTTAAAGGCACTGTATGTGTGATGGGGCATTAAGAGCCTCTCACACCAAGCACAATAACCATAAAGTTTTAATAATCGTTCCAATTCTTTGAGAATAGGGAAATCCACACCACAGCTATAACGATAAAGAAACAGGAACAATGTCGTTGGAATCACTTTCAGAGTACTTTTTCTTTTCAGCTGTTGAACCATAAAAACGTTGACAGTTAATCAGAATCCACCCGGCTTCAAATAGCTTGAGCATTTAAAGAAGCAGGTGACATAACAGCACCATACATTTATGATAACGTTATCATCTGTTGGTATGAATTCTCATATAGTTATCGTTCTTGGTGTGAACAGACCTTAAGTCTCTGTGTTTGTTTATTTAACCCTTCTGCGTTTTTCCATTCCTTCTCTTTCTTTACCCTTCCTTTAGGATCGCTGCAGAACAAAGTAGTAGATTGGCAAAGTATAGGAGTCTGCGGTAAATGCCTGTATATTATGCAAAACGAAATGCCAGTCTTCAGGCTGAAGTAAGGCTTGCTGTTGCCACCTGTGCATCCCATAATATTGCATCAACATAATTTCCATGCCAACACCTACTGCATGGCTATGTCAGTGTGTTTGTGAAGTGAAACTCACAACCTCCTCTGAAACAATCGCCATTTGTGACTGTCAAGCCATATTTTTCATGTCATGCTATTTATTGATCAGATTGTTGTGATCACTTGTTTTTGTGTACGCTTGTTTCACTCCATTAGTGTGTGCAGTGACGGACTGCTAACCTACGGTTCAGGCCCTGTATGATAAATTGCTTGGTCTGAGATTTGATATTTATTTAGTCCCAAAGTCTTTTTGTCACTGTGAAAGTTACTCGGCTGCGGAATTGCTTGATTAAAGTTCTGCTTGAGCAACTACTCTGTAAACTCCAAGGTTTTCGAATTCACTAAACTATTGTTTTCAGTGCAAACATGAATCGTTCTACACTGTAAAACCTAACAGTCAAAAATTCCAAATGAAACAAGTTGATTTGCTTAAAATATTACTTAGTTATGTGTTTTTGGGTGATCTGTTAGTATTTAATGTTCTGTAATGTTGACATTTGAAAGGGTTTCTGTTTTAGGGGTTACCATTCCCCTGAAGAGTAAATATTTTCAGGGAAATTAGATCAATGATTGGCCATATTTTGCAATGAAGACCATATTTTGCTTTATTTACAAAACAATGGCTGTGCACACGCACAGTGATGGTCTCTTTGCTAATTACTGTAGTACATGCAAGTGTGCTTGTGCTATCGCCAACTAACATTTAACAGTAAAATATTTAATTTAAAGATCCAGATTTTAGTGGTTTAATGCAATTTAATTAAGTTTTAGCTACACAAAGTATTTAAGTGGAATTATAGTTTCATTTATTTTTATGTGGACTCAAATGGAACAAATTCACAGTACTCGTAAACATTAGTTTTTAAATTTAAATGGTTGAAGGCAATCGTTTTCCTCAAATGGTTTGAGTTCCTAGACTGGTTGAGTTTTACAGTGTATGGAAATAAGGGGCATCATAGAATGTTCTGGATTCACAAATGGCAGCAACATTAGTGCAAGGGTTCTCAACTGTTGTTACTTTGAACATGACAGCACAAACATTACTTTATCATACAGAAGTAACAATCTGTTTGAAATTAAATTTAAAATAATGAATTTGCACTAAGTATCAGCCTTTAACATCAACAACAAAATATATATGGAGGTTTTTCTCCATCTTTTAAAAGTTCTATTTATTTAGCACTATTATATGCTTGGATGCGTTTATTATTAGTATTTAGCATGTGATGCTGTACACTTTCCGTAAAGTATGCTATCGGAGTAGCCTGCTGCATCATTCTCAACCTTACACTGAACTGGTCTGCAAAATGAGGAATTGCATTGAAAAAATGATAGTTCTGTTTAGTGTTTGCACCAATACCTGATTGGCATAGGTTTTTTAATCAGGTGCTGCATTATAGACGAGATGCATGCTAATAAATAATTATGCATGAAATGTATTCTCCCCCTCCTAAAGTTGTTTTGAATACTGAGTAGATTGGTCATGATTTCATGACCATGATAAAAGTTGTGCAATATTGCGCCATTTAAAATAATTTTCTTTTACAGTGCTTGCAATGCAGCACTATATTTACATTTTAACTTTCTTTAGAGTTTGAAAATTTGAATTTAGCATTCGAAATACAAACCAACAGATGGTGTCATCTTGATATTTGCATACAGCGTAGTGGTCTTTTCCTGCATCTGTTTAACCTTATTCAAGGCAGTGTGATTGACAGCAGGAAGATTTGATAGCATTGCAGAATATGAAGAACCAAAGTTTAAAACCTAAGCTCACCTTAATCTTCAACAATGTTTTGTTGCCTTGCAAGCACTACTATTCCTTCAGGAAGTACAAATCTAGTTTTAATCAGAACTTAATATTCTCTCTTTCAGACTTGAAAGAAAATGATGCTGGCAAAATCAAGAGAAGACGACCGTGGATGCTTCATACATTTTTTTTTTTTTTTTTTTTTTTTTAAGAAATTTGGGAACAGAATTATTGGTGGTGGTTTAAAAGATAAAAAAAAGTGTAGGCTGAAATGTTCTGAAATTGAAAAAAATGAGAAACATGTTTGTTTTTGTTTTTTTCCTGAAAACAGCACTGTAAGATGAATGATACTGAGGATACTGAGGATATATGATGATTGTTGCTTGTACATTGAGTCTTGTTTGGTGTTAATGCAAATGAAAACTTGTGATGTTCTGTTGTTGTTTTCTCTCTTTATTTTGGGTTCATTTGGTTGTTTTTAAATACAAATTCCTGTCCTCAGATTTTTGTAATGAATAGTGAAGCATGTTCCTGTTGGGAGCAAGAGGTTTTCTTTGTCATTAAGCAAACTGAATTGTTGAATCATTCTCCCAGTAATCACCACACAGATGGCTGACGTGTGTTAGTTAAGTGTTTTTTTAAATAAATAAAACCATGAAAACATGTGCTTATTTAGTGGGGTTTTTTTCTGGAGCCAGTGCTGTTTTTTAGAGAGCAGTGTGACGGATATAATGCTGATACCAGTCAAAAGTTTCATGTCACGCACGTGTCAAGTCAAAAACTTAACATGGAAATAGCTTAAACAAAACAAAATAATTATATTCTGTAGGGCACACGTCTCGTTCTCGATCTTCTGATTACTGCTGCAACAGCGTTTCGATGGAAAAAAGTGTGTTGAATTTGATTTATCAAGTAACACAAATTTGTTCATGTAACTTTAACATCATGCACTCTTAGAAAATGGGTTCTATATATAACCACAGTGTTCTTGACTCAATTTTAAATAACATTTTATGCCAAATTGGAGAGAAATGTTATTTCAATTTTTTCTAGTGATAAAGTTTACAAGCTGTTTAATTCATAAAATTAATTTAAATTAATCATTTATTAAAACATGTCCATAAAGCCCATAAAATGGGAACCCCTAAAAGGTTCTATATATGACATTTACATAACCCTTTATAAGAGTGGTTTGGAATTAAATTATTTTCTGTAGTCTCAAAATTAATTTAGATAGTTCCCTGACAGCGTTAATTCATAAAATTTTTCTTTTTCTAAATTATAAGATTGTACTAGCTAGCAAACAAGTTGGCAAACAACAGAACTTGTCTTCATGCTAAATACGGAGTACAGTCTAAACAAAAGTTCCACTCTTCACTAAAATGGTAAGTAAAACGTCGTTGAAATGGTTTTAAACCACAACATAAACATGTGACAATATTTCTCTCTAAAGTCTTCCTCTTTTCTCATCTTGCTCAAAATCACATAAAATAATATTCAATTTCAACATTCTCTCCTCATTAAGTCCCATACAAAGCATCCGGGGAACTACAGTAATATCAGTAAAAAGAGAACTCGAATGGTTTATTAAATTAAATTATGTGGTTTTCACCCAACATAATATAATCTAGTTGTAGCTTGCACATTTAAGGACCACATTAACTGAAAGTAAAGAATTTAAGCTTGGAGAGAAACAATTGTGTTGTGTAGATAAGTAATATTGAGTAAACTGAACAATGTTCTCATTTTTTAATTCATCTGGCAGTTGTTTCCCATTTAAAACCATGATGCAGACATGCACAGTCCAAATTTAGAAAGTTCTGGGGCATCATTTATAAAATGTTGCTTAGAAACCATCCTACATTTGATCTTATGATCATTTCTGTAGCTTACATGTGATTCAGAGGATGAAAGTTTTACTCTCAAACAAACATGCTTACGTCTCTCTTCCAGAAGTGAAATTTATAAATCGCAAATGATCTTGAAATTGTTCACAGATGAATGGTTTCAGATCTCCGCCTTGTAAATGCCCTCGAATTAATGTAAAAAAAAAAAAAAAAAAAATTGAAATCACAGCACCGTTTCAATGATTACAGGTTTTCCAACTTGCGTCAATGATCACAGCTGTATTCACTTTTGTTGCATTGAGTTTCTACTTGTATTTTCAATATAGGCTTTTATTTGCATTAAATTGCATACTCTCTGAGGAGATGCTTATTTTGAGTAAGTAAATTCATGACCGCTCATGTGACCTACCAGAGTCAGTTGCATCACTTCACTGCCATTCACAAATCCTCTCATCCTCATAGGATGGCATCGTATGCTCACTTTAGAATCTCACCATACTGTTTATTTGGCAAGAGATCCTAATGTAGGATTTTTCATCTGTGTTTTAGGAGAGGCTTAGGAAACAATCAATTATACCACTATACAACCATATTTACTTTTACTATGGTGTGGATGTAAAATACAGTGATTTAAACATTTGTGTATTTTAGTTAGGGACTCCTTATTTCCATGGGGTGAACTGATTTTAATAATCCATTGTGAAATGTGGCAAAAAGACAGTTCACAATTGTTGTTTTTAATGTTTTCATCAGTGTGTAGCTACTGAGAACTTAAGTCTTTGTGGTTCTCTGTAACTTTGTTCCCTCTCAATGACATCCATATCCACATCTTGCTTGTAGGTGTCTCCATATATGCCGGATTGGCGTTTTACATAGTTTTGAGTTTCTGGTCTGTTGACAAAGATAAAAATGATTGAAATCTCAAGGGACACAGCATTATTAATTTGGTAAGTCATGGGTTAAATCACATCAGTACAAATAAATGTTTTCTTTAATCTTTGAAAATAAAAGTTTAAGTAATTATAATGATGTATTCTTCAATCCTTGGAACCCAAGATTTGAATACATGATCGGTCATATTTAAATGATATGATCAATGATGCCAATATATTGGGTGTTCACAAATCTTAAAAGCACAGCAGAGGTACCTAAAACTAAATTATTTAAATAATTAAAAAAATGAATTACCCTGTTTTAAAAGTATTTGTTCAAATAAATGTCTAAAAAATAAACATACCCAAGTCTTTTGCCCATAACAGTTTGAAGGAATTTTCTGGCAGATATTTGACCAAGAACTTTTCGGTAGCTGTTGGTAAAGATTGCGTCAGCATGTCTTCCAAACCTAAAAATAGTGTTTAAACATCATACAATAAGATGACTATATTTCAAGTCAGATTAGACAATTTCTGGATGGCGTTATGGTTCAGTACTTGGGATTGCCCAATAGCCCAGAGCAGTGTGAGAGAGTTTCAGGTTAACAAAAAATGTACTTACTGTTGGGCCAATGCTACATGCTTCTAAAAAGATATCTTCTAAATGTATTTATTTATTTTTTAGTGTGGCTAGTGAAAGTGTTAAACCAATGGCAAGCAAAAAAAATTACAATTAGAAAATAAAACCTCTTTTATTGTTGAGCCATGGGTGAATGAATGAATGACTGAATGAATGAGCAACCTAAGCTCAGCATCTGGTGTGTGCAACAGTGAAGTGTCTGCTGTCAGCTGCATTGGATCCTCAATAGAGGAGGTCATCAGGATCGCAGCCGCTCGCTGACCAAACCTAACAAACACATAAAGCACTGTGTTTATCACTGTTACATTCATAAGACGTGAATATACTCTATAAGATTAGGTAGAACAAGTGCTCTTCTACATACAGTCAAAATGCAGGGTGCTTTGGAGACTTTTTCAGACAGGAGCTGTTTTAGTCAGATTTTCAGTAATAGAATAATTTTGGTTATTTTTAAAGGTTATTTTTGACAGTCAATTTCTGTAAAGTCTTGGCTACAAAAAAAGTTATTGAACATTTGTTAACTGTTAACTGTGTCAAAAAAGACACAGAGATTTTAATACACGCTAATATACAATGAGGCATGATATTACACTAAATAGGTTAAACCGTCACCATGGGAATTTGCGGTTTGTTGACAAAGACACAAGAATAACTTATTTTCTTTTTTTTTTATGAAATAGGCAGCATACTTTTTAAAGTGGAGAGAAATAATCCACCACATGTATTTAAGTTGACAAATCACAAAACTCATGATGAGATTCAATAACAATTCTTGACAGCAATAAACTGAAATACTATTTAAACTTAATATTATTATTATTATTCTACATTCTTATTATTATTCTAGAGACAAAAAATTATGACTCTAATTCCTAGAGCTTTAAAGCTAGAACCACCAAACACAGACTAGACCTTCAGAGTGTTGTGTCTTGAGTTGCTATATCTTTTCTAACTGATCCGACAGTTTTCCTATCTATCTGCAACACCCTAGCAACCACCCAGAATACCTTACCAACCACCCTGAGTACCCTAGAAACCGCAAAGTAACCACCCTGACTACCTTAGCAACTGCATAGCAACACCCTAGCAACTACCCAGAATACCCTAGCAACCACCTTAGCAACTGCATAGCAACACCCTAGCAACTACCCAGAATACCCTAGCAACCACATAGCAACCACCCTGAGCACCTTAGCAATCACATAGCAACACCCTAGCAACCACCCTGAGTACCTTAGCAACCGCATAGCAACACCCTAGCAACCACACAAGTACCTTAGCATCCGCACAGCAACACCCTAGCAACCACACAGAATACCTTAGCAACTGTATAGCAACACCTTAGCTTATCTGTCTGTCTGTCAAAGTTGTTCAAACTTTTTCAAACGTTCTGGTCTGGATTTCTAAAGCCAACTTCAAAGTTTGTCTTGACAAACTTTTTTATCTAGTTTTTATCTAGCCCCCCAATAATTAAATAAGATGCAAAAACGTCCAGTGTCTATTGGTTATAATGAGAAGCCCTGACCCTTAACACAACAAAAGCAGGGTTCAGGCTTCGTCAATTAATGTGACCTGTGACAGATTCTGAACATACGCTCAAAAGTAGCGCACAGGCTTTCCAGTTCACTCACTGTTCTCATTCTTTGTTAGTATAATTCACACACACCCTATTCCCTGTCCATGGGTTTGTATAGAGGTGTGTGTCTAGTGTAAAAATGAGTCACACACTGTTAATTAGTTGTCTCCCAACAAGGGCTGCAAATGCCATGTTCTGAGAAAATCTGAACACTATGAGAATGGTTTGCTATTATATAATATTGTTGATGACGATTTAAGTAGCCTTACATTTAAAAGGATTTGTAATTATAAATTATGTAACTGTTATTTGTTATATGTTTGCTGGAAAAAAATCTCATACTTCAGATATAAAATTACACTGTAATTGTAATCATAAAGTCTCGTCTCTACAGTGTCATTAAAACCATGTCAAACATGTTTTTTCTAAAACGTTATAAAAGGTAAAAGATTTGTTAAATGTGTAGCAGTTTTATATTTTTAACATTTTCTTTTACAAAAAATATTTTCAAATATAATTTTTCTTTAAAACTAATATTTTATAAATTACAACTATATAACACTTGTGTAATATTAATTTATGTATTTATTTAAAAATAGTTTTTTATGATAAAATAACTATTTGAGCCATGTAATCCATAGTAATGCATTCTAAACCAACTAGAATGCAACCAACTAAACCAACTTGCACATTACCGAATGAATTAATAAAGGAATGAAATATGAAGTCACACTATTGAACAAAGCTAGTGTAAGAGTAAGAATATGTAACAAACAGTTAATTACATCAATTAAGACACCAATTTTTTTTTATTAAATACACGAATGATGGAACAGTTGGTGTGTGTCTTACCTCAGTGCTGGATAGACTGGGGAAGATGTAACTGACAGTAACAGGCAGCAGAGTGCTAGCAGAGCAGTTTTCTGCATCATTCTCACTAGAAACACAGTTCAAATTACGATTCACATCCACTAAAATACATTTCATTAATACATTTAATTTGACTGCATTGGACTCTGCAATTGATTTCCTATGTTACTCTGTTTTGTTACATTAAAATTATTCATTATTTTGTTAATTTTCAATAGTTTATTTTTATTTTATTTTTGTAAATTAATTGTATTATTATTATTAAAACGTTCTTATTTATGTAGAACCAAAAAGTGTTTTACTGCCTCATATCATATAGAGAACTAAATCCTAAAAACTCAAAAAACTGATGAACAGATAGGCTAGATCTTGAAAACCTGTAATCTAACATCAAGAAACTTTTAGTTTCCAAAGAACTATATGGAGCCAAAAAGGTTCTTGAAGTTGTATCTATGCTGCAAACAACCATGCAAGTAACGTTATTTTTACTTTCAAAATTCTTAATAAATAAATTCAAATAATTTTTAATTACTAAGTTGAATAGCCTTTCAACAGAAGGAGATTTAAAAAAATAAAATAATTTACCTTGCATGGTCGTGATGTGCTCCTTGAAGGTCTTTAATGAATGTGACAGAGTTGAAATGTTGGTTATTCTCACTCAGGGTTTGGTTTCATTCTCAGCTTCTTTTATCAGGTGAAAAATAGGGTTTAAAGAGAGCAGTTAGGAATCACCTCACCTCCCTCTACCCCCTCCCTTCCTCTCTCTTTCTCTCTCTGATGCATGCTCTTTTTTATTTTTACAATGTATGCTGTAGATTATACTGAAGGAAAGAACAGATACAAATTCTGAATTTTTAAAATGTATACAAAATTTTCTTCAGTGGTTCAATCTCTGCAACTGCATTTGTCATTATCATTGTAATTTTCTTTTCTTTCTTGTTTTATTGTAATTTCCTTCCCATGCAAATGTCATGTAAGAAAGGTCTTTTGTGGCTGGCTGGTAATCTTTTTGTTTTTTTGTAAGTTGGGTCTCATCATCCTGTGGTGCATTCTGCTAGAACAGTTTAATTATAAAGATTTCTCTTGCTTGAGCTGAGTTTCTGAAGAGGTAAAAAGAGTTAACCTGTAATCATCTGTTTAGGTTCCTGCAGACCAGAAATAATCAATAATTAAAACCAACAGTGTCTTTAGTGTCTTGTGTCCGTCCAGGCGTCTGCCAAAGATCTGGACACAATGGCCCTCATTTATCAAAAGTGCGTAAACCAAATTTCCAGCGTACACCTGGCGTACACCCAAAACCACGGTGACTTTGAGATTTATGAATATGGACGTTGGCGTACGGCACGCTCAAATCCTACGCCAGCTCAGGAGGTGGTGTACGCACGTTAGTGCGGAAATGCGCAGAAAAACAATTCTTTTCACCACAAAACGCACTGACAAACTAAAAGATATGATATATTATGACCCACTGTAAAAAAAACAAAAAAAACATAGTAATTATAAACTTCAGTGTTTATTTTTGTGCAACATGGACTTCAATGTTTAATTTGTGTGACTTTACCAAAGCATTTGATTTGTAGGCATGTATTCCTTCAGTTGCGAGCCTGTGCGCTTTACCTGACGTTTCAGGGTACGGCAGGTGCGCACGGCTCCTTATTTCGGCTCCCATGTTAACAGGTTAGCGTGCATGCTAGAAATAGAACCGACGCCTATTTTGCATTTCCAGGCAAAATAGAATAGGAAAATATATTTATATGTCATTTTGACACGAATACATAAATAAATAACATTTTGATGTTTGAAAGTCGAGGTTTTGACATAAATGCAGATATAAATGTAATTAAAAAAATATATCGATTTTCAAATAGCCTATTGCACCTGTCAGTACAGAACGAAATATTCTGTAGCCTATTTTGTGTCAGTACTGCCGACGTTGTCTTTGCTGCTATAGCCTATTTATGTTTAACATGAAGTATAGGCCTTCCACAACTCTCTCCCCATATGTCAAATATATCACCAATGAGGCTTATCATATGTTAGCCTACTATAGCAGCAGCGCCGCGTCAGACACGTTTCTGGTGTGCAAAGACATAGAAAACGCCACGCAGCTGACACGCAACAGAAATGCCACGCTCACGCCACGCAGTCAGTGTGTCACCGGCCTAATGAAAGGCTTTCAATGACTAAAAAATAATTCAGACTGACAAAATAATAAAAATGACATTCTTCTTTTAATAATAGCCTAATAATAATAATAATACAAATAATAATAATAACTAGGGATGGCTGACGCGAAACAGTCGTTCCGAAGCTTTGCGAGATCCCGAAGCGCAGATGTTTCGAAACACTGATCCGAAGCGTGATTCAAAACCATAGATATCATATAAAGGCTAGATGTCTTAAGGCGGAGTCACTTCCGGCATCACCGGCGGCCATCTTAGGACAGGGCTCTGTGAATTAAGGTGAGTGAGCAGCACGCACACAAATCCTCTTATCTCGCTGAAATCTGGACGGATTTACAAACGGTTTGGTTTCTTACAAACGTTATTAACGTGGCTATAATTCTGAATGCTTAAACATTTTGAACATAATTATTCATATGTATGCAGTATAATAGCTACATCTCTGACGTTTATAACAAACCAAACCGTTTGAAAATCGGTAGAAAATTGAGCAAGTTATGGTTATTTAAAAGTACATGCACCATGTTATGAGTGAGCGAGCACCCTGTCTTAAGATGGCCGCCGTGTGCGGATGTCGAGCTCCATTGGCCAGCAGCGCGGACGAGACATCTAGCCTTTATATGATATCTATGTTCAAAACACCCATGTCACGTGACTATGGCCAAACGAAGCAAGTTTCACAAGTGTTTCATCAGGTGTGGTCCGCCGAATCAGCGTTTGATTGACAGGGTCGGGAACAGAGCACACAATCGCGCATCTGTATAAAAGTGAAATCAACGCATATTGACCTCGTGGGTTTTTGTGAGAGGAGTTTGATTTTGAGATAGCGTATTTTTGGTGATATAGTGACATAGTGCGATTTGATTAGTTATAGGCTATTTAGGCTTACATTTAAATTTACACAACACATTGACTGATAGGCTAGAGACAGACAGAGTATACATATAGTGACACATTAATAGATACATAGATATAAATATATATAGCAAGATAGATTAATAGATAGATAGGACATATATAGGCTAGATAGATTATAGATACATATATAAATACATAGATAGATTATAGATAGATACATATATAGATACATAGATAGATTATACATAGATAGATTATAGATATATATCTAGATACATAGATAGATTCATATAGATAGATACATAGATAGATAGATTTGGATAGATAGATAAAATGGAGGCTCCCCAGAAGAGATGCCGTACATCTGTGGTGTGGGAGCATTTCCGTTTAGAAACCCCAAATAAAGTGAGATGTGTGTATTGTGATCGGCTGCTAGCCTACTGCAACAATACATCATCCATGAAATGGAATTCGAAATTTGCGTATTTGCCCAGAACTCATGATCCATAACTTACTGGAAAGAGAGAGCAGTAATCTTTCCTCATTTGTATGTCCTATAGCTAAAAAATATCTTTGCATGCCAGCAACAAGTGTCCCTTGTGAGAGGATTTTTTCAAAGGCTGGAGAAATTATCTGTAAAAAAAGAAGTAGGCTAAGTCCTTCCACAGCAGAGAAATTAATATTTTTTAATAAAAATCTCTAAAAAAGTGAGACATTGTGGCTTGATTTCTTTTATTAATATTCATTTTGCAGGACCAAAATAACATTATGCACAGTGAGGAGCCTATAGGTTACAAGCTTCACATATTAGAAAAATACAATAATAAAAAAAAACAAAAAAAATGTTTAATGGCTCGTCAAGGTTGTTTCAGATCAACACCTGCAAGTGACCACTAGGTGTCACCATTGAGACGGGTGTCGGATTGTTTCGAAGCCTCGAAACAATATGGACC
This sequence comes from Leuciscus leuciscus, assembly GCF_965113295.1. Lineage (NCBI taxonomy): Eukaryota > Metazoa > Chordata > Actinopteri > Cypriniformes > Leuciscidae > Leuciscus > Leuciscus leuciscus. The sequence goes on along the minus strand of NC_138747.1, from coordinate 22,677,608 downwards.
ATTTGGTTCAACTGTTTCATTGCTTCACGAAGCCTCGATCTGCCCACCACTAATAATAACGACATTCTTTTTCTAAATAACAATAAGCGTCATTAATAATAAAAATCTAGAAATCAATTTTGTTTCTTTCCACTTCCCTGGTGAGGGTCTCGATCTCCACGTCAGAGAAGTTTCTCTTCTTTGCCGTCTTCCGTGTGTCCATGGCATAAAATGATGGCGTGGGGGAAGCGGAGACTTGAATATATAGGGGCGTGTTATTCTAATGACGATCGTTTTCAGCCGCGGCATTTATCAAGGGCAGGTATTGCGTACACCTGGATTTCAAAGGTACGCACAGCTTCATAAATCAGGCGGTGAGAGGAGTGTAAGCATAATCTTACGCCAACATATACGCCCGTTTCTACGCAAGAATGATAAATGAGGGCCATTGTGTACAATTATTGCTTGGTATGAAAGCAATCTAAAGTTCAAAAAACCATTTTTTTTTCATTTTTCTATAGTGTAATATTTTTTTTTCTATTTCTCAAAAGTAATTCAGGGAACAGGCACAGTGCCTGTGAGATACTTGTCAAACAGTCTTTAAAACGTGATATTTTGCCTGTGTTTTGTGAATTCTCAAGGCAGTTATATAAAATTATACATTAAAGGTAACATATGAGAGATTCAACACTTAATATCCTGTGCTTAGAAAGAGCTTTGGATATGGAGCAGCTGTGCCTTGGGCAACCCAAGTTTTTAAGGCTCTTTCTCTCTCTCATTCGTGGAGAACTTTGTTTGTCGAGCCGTCACTGGCCCCCTCGACGATGAAACCCTCAAGCTGCTCTTCTGGATCAGGTCACCGACCTTTGGTGAGCCTTTTCACGTCATGCCTGTCGAGCCCTCGGCAAAGGTGGCCGCTATACCTCACCGCCTGGGTCCCAAGACCTGTTCCTGTCCCTAGACCTGTTCCTGCCCCAAGAACTGTTCATGTTCCTAGACCTGTTCCTGCCCCAAGAACTGTTCCTGTTCCCTGAGCCTGTCCCCGAGCCTGTGTCTGTCCCCATTCCAGAATCTGAGCCTGAGATGGTTCCTGAGCCTAAGCCTGTTCCTGAACTTCCACCCAGCCTCCCTTTTCCACCTCCTCCCATCATAATCTCCTCATCCACGCCTCCGCTGCTTCCTGTCAGCCCCTCAGCTCACCCTTTTTCCACCATCAGTGATGTGGGTTCGCCGCGGGTCTGCCAGTCTCCAGCTCCATCATGGTTGATGGATCCCCGGTCTCCGCCTCCGGCCTCCGCGACCAGGACTCCATCTCGGCCCGTCGGTCCATTAGCTCCACCTTGGCTCCTCCCTCATCTTCACCGTGACCCATCAGTCCACCAGCTCCACCGGGCTCCCTCGTCCCCCCGGCTCCGATTGGTCGTTCGTCGGCCTGCTCTTGCCTCGGGACAACACTCCTCCGGCATCGCCATTGTAAGACTGGAAAAACTGGAAGAACTGGAAGAGAGAGCTACTCTCTGAGAGAACAAAGGAAATTAACATTTGAACTCACCCTTGTGCACCATTGAGACGAAAGTCTCACCTCCGAATCATCCTAATCTACATTTATTCTCCTCATCCCCCACTCCTTCTCCCTCATGCTGAGATCACCAAAAAACAAGAATCTATATGTTTTAATGTGAACAATTATCATTGAGTATTATACATGTTTAGTATCATTTGAAATGTCTCAGTGTGACTGGTACAAGTGTCTCATTCCCAAATAAGTAAAACAAAAGGTAATAAGGTTTTTAAGAGTTTAGAGATAACTGGCACACAAAGGAAGGTGGTCTCTAGACAAATGGTCTCCTACCCCGAAAAGGTGTCAACTCTGAATGTAAATTCCCATTGTTAGCAGATGTTTCCATGTGAAAGAAGTTTCTGTCTATATAATGAAATGCAACTAGAAGATCGGCGCGATTCCATACCTCAGATCAGCCTGTGAATGCTGAGAGTCCCGAAACTCTCAGCATCATGTATTTCCTAATGTAAGAAAAAATGAAGTGGACGTCGAAGATCTCAAAAATGAAGTTTATTACAGCATAGCAGTGGCAAGGTACACGAAGCACCTTGGATTCAGCGGAGTCATACAGAATGAATCTCATCTTCTCAGCTCAAACATTTATCCTCTATTTCGTTTGTCTTCCCCCTCTTACATGTAAATGAAGCTCTGTTTTTAAGTGTAATTTAAGAATAACAGATTCGTCTTCCCTCTCAGTATGAGGCTGGAACTCTGTCTTAAATGTAAATTGAGGATCTTTCCTCTGTGCCCACATCTTTGATGTTCTGTGAAACCAGAACAGCAAAAGGTTAAGGTGATAAGATCTATCTGTAGTGGTCACATCTTTGATCTTCTGTTAAAATAGAACGGGTTAAATGTTAAGGTGACAAGCTATTTGAAGTCCCTGTAATCAAGATGGTTATTGGTTGCCCTCTGTGATACTATTTACATATTACTGAGATTGGATGTAATTGTCTCTATATGATAATTAAGCTCTTTTAAGTGAAGGAACATTTTGATATATATATATATATTGGAGTGGAAGTTGTTGGGAACAGACCATAATTTCTTATAGACCCCCCTTTGATGCTCTTGGCCCAAAGTAGCATCACAACCACTCCCTTTGCAGGTGCCCCAGTGGCGGCGTAGCCCTGGCTTAGGTTGTTCCCATCTATGGCCATCAGAGAATCTTACCCGTCTTCGGGATCAAACTAGAATAGGCCATATCTCCATCATGCATTTGTTTTGCAAAAATCTTGTCTTTCTTCAAGGCCTTGTTGGGCTCTCACAGTGGTGTTCACATCAGGGATGTTAGCATATTGATTAGTTTTGATAACTCAAATAATCAACAATCAATAGACAATATAGTGAGTGTGTGTGTGTGTGTGTGTGTGTGTGTGTGTGTGTGTGTGTGTGTGTGTGTGTGTGTGTGTGTGTGTGTGTGTGTGTGTGTGTGTGTGTGTGTGTGTGTGTCATTTTGTGTCCATTTTCTCAGTGTGGACATCCTTTATCCACTTGTTTTCCCTCTATGTTGAAAAACTGCTGTCCATAGTCTCTGAAATGGTTTGTTTCTGAAATCTCCTCTTGTTTCACTTCTCATTGTCCATTTTTTTCCACTTGGAGCGCAAGTCCTTCTAGAAGAAGCAGTCACTGGTGTTGTTCAAGTCTGTGCCTCTTCATCAGTTCCTTCCATCCCATGGTGGGTCTCAGGGTTTCTAGGTGTTTTAGGCCTGGAGTTCTGGATCTTGCAGGTCTGGAAATCTTTATTCTTTTCTTTTTCTTGAGAAAATCCCCCTGGCTCCACTTCCTTCTCGTCCTTCAAACGACCAGATCACCTTTCTCCAGGAGGTTACAAATTTCAGGCAAACATCTCGATGCTTATATCTGAAACTATAATCAAAAGAAGAGGTTGCCCCCCTTTCCCCCACAAGCATCTTTTCACATTCAAACATCAAAGTCACAGAAGTTTCATCTCAAAACATGTTAAAAATTATTTCTAAACATAATGTATTTAAAACATTTATTATACATTACAACTACATATCAATGCTAATAAAACATGTTTCATAAATCATAAAGAATCACCCCCCTTTTGATAGTAAACCTTTTTCTACAATGTGTTACTATCATAAAACTAATTCTAATTTGCATCAGCATTTGCTTGTGACTGAGCTACAGTCATGTTGCTGGTGCAGTGATATGTTTGACAAGGTGTGAATGACTTCTTTATTTCCTTCCAACAGTGCCAACTGGGTTTCTAAATTGCCTATTTTCTTAAGCAAACCACTATAGCCCATCTTTCTTTTGTGTGAAAAGTGACACTGTCTTGCCTTGTGTCCCATCTTTCCACAAGCAAAACAAACAACTTCCTGATCTTCCTTTCTTTTCTCCAAACAGTGCCTTGCAATGTGACCATCCTTTCCACATGCATGACAGACAAAGCTTTGAAGAGGTCTCTCACTGTCTTGACAATGTCTAGCAATGTGACCAGCTTTTCCACATGCATAGCAAAGAATAACACCTTCTGAATTTATTCTTGCAAATCTCCTTGGTCTATGATGGAAACCATTAGGCAATGTAATAGAACATTCTCTCTCGCCAAAGGCAGCAACTGGATGTCTAGATTTGGCAGCTTTCATTTGACTATTTGCATAAGCATTATTGTTGTAAAACTGTGTCATTTTAGCAATAGTGTCATTATATTCAGAGAGTGGTGTAACTAGCATTGTCACAGCAGACCGGGTGAGTGGGTCACATTTGTTAATCAAGGCAGACTTAAAACTGACATCATTCTTAGTAATATCAGAATTGCCACTGAAAGTCTTAAATGTCTCCAATAATCGTTCTGAGAATGCTGCTGGGTGTTCCCCTTTTCTCATTTGCATCTCAGATATCCTATCCCAATTACCTGACATCACACCTAGGACATCCAGCAGTGCCTGTTTCCTCTCTGACTTAGTAGCAGTTCTGTTCTTCACTTTCTGAGTTAATGCTCCAGACAAAGTGTCAGGCAAACACATTCTTAGCAATACGCATGCATCACCATCTGTAAAATTGTAAACTTCAGCATATTCCTCCAAGTTTTTCAGAAAATCTAATGCATCTTGTTTGGCAGGATCAAATTTACCAATATTCTTGATCACAGTTTCTAGTTCAGTTGGATTAAATCCTCGGACTATGGTAGAAGTCATTGGTTCTTCCCTTCCTTCACTAGCAGGCGTAGTCGTAGTAGAATGAACTGGTGCCATCGGAAATCTGACTCTACAGTCAGAGTATTGGCTATTTAATGACTGAGAAACTTTTTCCAAACCCTCAGTCCTGTCTTCCTGTAAATCTGGCATTTCTGGAACTGGGTTACACAATGTGACACCTAACAATGTCTTACTAGGGTTTTTCTCAGTTGTGCCATTCTTTATCATAAACTGACAAGCCGCCTTCGCCTCCTCCAAATTGTTGGACAATGTTTCCACAGATGATTTAAGCATACTATTGTTAGTTCTAAGAAGTACAATCTCATTCTGCATCTTTACCTTTTTTTCTTTCCATATCGTTTCACTAGCAAGGTAATTTCTTGTAGAAATTACCCCAACACTGAGTCGCTCATTTTCAGCCTCTAACTCATCTACTCTCCTAGTTACTTTGTATGAAGCAAAACGTGCTTGAAGCGCATTAGCAATTTTTTCCCATTTTTGTTCTTAGGCATTTTGGGATCATTTTCAAACTTAGAGATAGCCCACTTGTACGGTTTATCAACAATATTCTCTATTCCGTCAAACATTCCCTGAGAACCGTGTTTAGCGATGTATTTAACAATAATTTCTTCCATTTTCAAAAGTCTTATCGGGCTTTTTAAAATATCTCGTGATCTAATTGTTATTCATAAAGTCTGATTTAAATTACTACACGTTATCTAGTTCCTTTAAGATATCCGTTAGTCTAATTATTCACAGCTCCAGTACTTCGGACACAAATGATCAAAATAGCCACACTATACCTGAGGCTTCTAAACTTAACCACAGTCACAATCCATTGGTCCTTAAATTTCGTTACGCAAAACAGTTAAGAAATGCAACACTGTCACAGTACGTCGGACCAAACCACACTATGTCTGGTTTTATGTTATATTCTTAAAACAGCTTGCTTATCAGTACTTCGGGTTCAAACTAAATGAATTTTAAAACAATGCCACAGTACGTCGGGCAAAACCACACTGCTTCGGGTTCTTTGTTTTAAACTTCACAAAGTCACGGCACACCAGACTCACTAGTCTAGCCTATGCTATAACACACAATAGTTGTGAAATAATTCTGTGACCACACTGTGTCGGGTCTATTCAATTACTTTAGAATTTCCTCAGAATTATTACAACTTCACAATCGGTTTCAAGTACATTAGAAACATACACATTTGTTTCAGTTACTTTAGAAACAACCAATCTGAAATAACTCTGTCACCACACTAGCTACTTCGGGTTTATTCAATTACTTTAGAATCTTAACAGAATTATAAGAGACCAACACCAAATTTCAGTTACTTTAGAAACTTTACACTTAATAGCACTTTGTTTCAATTACTTTAGAAACAACAATTCCAATACAAGTCTGCTACCACACTGCTTCGGGCTTATTCAGTTACGTTAGAATCTTAAACAAAAATGTACGGAATAGGCTTAAAACTCCTCCTGCTAATACTGAATAAACCAAATTCGATCTCTTCTGTCCTTAATTTTTCTTTTCTAGATTTTTTTTTAAACCGAGGAATTCCTTGACAAAAACAGCATAAATGAAAGAAAACAGCTTTTTCTTACCTTTTCCCTTTTTTGTTGGAAATCCGTCGATCCCTGGGTCTGGCTCGCCAATGTAAGAAAAAATGAAGTGGACGTCGAAGATCTCAAAAATGAAGTTTATTACAGCATAGCAGTGGCAAGGTACACGAAGCACCTTGGATTCAGCGGAGTCATACAGAATGAATCTCATCTTCTCAGCTCAAACATTTATCCTCTATTTCGTTTGTCTTCCCCCTCTTACATGTAAATGAAGCTCTGTTTTTAAGTGTAATTTAAGAATAACAGATTCGTCTTCCCTCTCAGTATGAGGCTGGAACTCTGTCTTAAATGTAAATTGAGGATCTTTCCTCTGTGCCCACATCTTTGATGTTCTGTGAAATCAGAACAGCAAAAGGTTAAGGTGATAAGATCTATCTGTAGTGGTCACATCTTTGATCTTCTGTTAAAATAGAACGTGTTAAATGTTAAGGTGACAAGCTATTTGAAGTCCCTGTAATCAAGATGGTTATTGGTTGCCCTCTGTGATACTATTTACATATTACTGAGATTGGATGTAATTGTCTCTATATGATAATTTAGCTCTTTTAAGTGAAGGAACATTTTGATATATATATATATATATATATTGGAGTGGAAGTTGTTGGGAACAGACCATCATTTCTTATACTAATGTTAGGTTCGCATCTTTTCTCTTTATTCTAGAGCATTCGATGTTATTGTATTGATTATCTTTGAGCTGATTATGAAATTGGCATGATACATTTACCTGACATAATAAATTGTAAACATTTGATTTTATTCTAACGGACTCTAACATTGTTTTCATTAAAGAGTTCAAAGGAATAGTCGAACATTTGCTCACATTTAATGATGCACAGATATCATTAAAACCTTTTCATTTATGGAGTCAGATGAAATAACGAGAGAATACATATGATAAAATGTATTGCATTTAATCAAAATTACTTTTCCACGTGGAAAGACAGTAACACGCAGAGGCCTTCCCCATTGGGCCAATTGAGCGTGAGCTTACACCATGTCCCTCGGGATCCTCAGCATCGCCTTGGCTAGTCAGCTCTCCGGCTCCATCCGGGTATCCTCTTCCACCTGCTCCGCCTCCATCAGTCGGCCCCCTGGAGTCGCCTGCCCTGCCTCCACCATGGCTCCTCCCTCCGCCTGCTCCACGCTGGCCTCCTGCACAGCCTGCTCCGCCCTGGCTGCCTGCACCGTCTGCTCTGCCCTGGTCCGTCCTGACTTCTGTCTGCCCTTCACCTGCTCTTCGTCTTCCTCCCTCCGCAGTTGGTCTATCTATTGCGTGAGGTCGGGCCTTCTGGGAGGTGGAGGTAATGTCACGTGTCAGTGTATGTTTGGACTTTCAGTTTGTGTTTTGATTTGTTCCTGTTTGCCTTTGTTCTTTTCCCGCCACTCCTTCGTTTCCATGGTTACTGTCATTATCAGTTCAGTTGTATCACCTGTTTAGTCATCATCGTCATCTGTATCACCTGTGTTCCGTTAATCAGTGTCATCTGTGTTTGTATTTAAGTTCCATCTGTTCAGTCAGTCTTGGTCCGATCTCCGTTATATTTAGTGTGTTGCTACCTGTTCTGGTGTCCTGTGTTTAATTACATTAAACCTTCATTTTTGAAAATATATCCTCGTCTCTGTTTGCCTTCCCGCAACCCCCCGTGACAGTATCATTGTCAAAAGCATGGATCAATTTAATCTTAATTAAATGTTCCACATCAGTCCAGGGCTGCGTTTCCCAAAAGCATCGTAAGCCTAAGTTGATCGTAAAAACGATCGTACGACTGATCTTAATATTACGGTCTGTTTCCCAAAAGCATCGTAGCTTAAGTAGCACTTGAAAATCTTCGTAGATCTACGAGTGCTCTGGAGTAATCGTACATCACCAAGTTCATCGTAAGAAGACAGATTTATGAGGACACCTGCAGGACAACCGACAGATTACACCTTTAACTTTATTCAAATGCAATGTGATTATAATATAAGGTTTGATTGTACTGTTGTGGGAAAAATTAATCTTTTCTTTGTTTTTATTTTCAATGATTTAACAAATGAATGCCATACATTCATTTGTCTGTATTTTGAGTTTATTTTATGATGTTAATACAGCTGCAGGGTGTGTGTGTGACTCAGAGGTGAGAAGATTAGGGGGTAAGGGGAGCCACAGGGGTTCCTCTGTGTCTTTTGTTTAGTGGGGGCTGTAAGAGATAGCTTTTGAAAGAGATAACACTATAAAAATGCGGGCCCACCTCTGCTCTGGGTCTCACTCCGTCTGCAGCTGGTCTGCGGGTGGACTGGGACCATTTCTTGCAAGAAATAAATATCTTTTAAGAACAATTTGATCCTGATGTCTCTTATGCCTGATGCTGTTTTGTTAGTTACTTGTTTTTGCCTCAACAAGTTGGTGTCAGAAACGTGGGATCCATGAGGTTTCTTCTGGCCCTGAGAAAGCGGATTGACGGACTGATCACCCTAAAGCACAAAAGGCTTTAGTCTTACCTCGCCGAATTGAGAGAGAAGAGCCAAAACTGCTATCAGGGCCAGGAGGAACCCACTGGATTCAGAAAGAACTCGGAGGCAGTAAAAGCATCTCGGGTAAGAGACAGTTAAAATTATTTTATTTTGTGTGGTGTAATCTGATATGACTGTGAGTGAACGTGAACCATTTTGGCTGAGTTTTGCTTTGGTACGAGCGAAGAGGTGATTCAGATAATCACAATTGTTTGGGGAAGAAATTGAAGTAGCTTCGGATCGGTTTTTTCCACACTTAGCTCGTTAGTGGACAGGGGATCCACTGGTGATTCAGAGAAATCACAGCTGCTGAGATGATTACGTTCTATTCGAAATTTATGTAAACCTTAGAGAAAGTTTAAAACAGGATTAAGAAGTTTCTGGGTGATTGTGCTCTACTCGAAGTTTTACCACATTGAATTGAGTCAAGCGAATAAGCGCACGTGGGGGAACTTTGAGTGGAACGTAATTACAAGACCAGGTTGAATTAATCAAGTAAAAAGAATTGAGCAAGCGAATAAGCGCACGTGAGAAAACTTTGAGTGGAACGTAAACAAGCAGAGGTCCGTCCGATCTCGGAGTAAAAGATCGGGTCTGTCGAAGACGTTTGACAGATTCTGTAAGACACGTGTCGAATTGTGAAATCCAGAAAAGAGGAACTCAGCCAAAAATGGGGTCATCTAACAGTAAACCAGACCATTTTTACACACCTATTTTCTGCAATGAAGAAACTGCTTGCAAATCTTTTTGTGTGTCTGATGAAACTTTGAGCAAAGCTATGACTGATGATTTGAGCAGTGTTGTAAATGATGAGCGTATGAGATTGTGCAAAAGTACAGGGTTTTTCTGAAGTGCCAATTTATCCGTTACTAGTCAAAGAGTTGTTGTAGTTTGTTCATGAGTGTAAAAATGTGAACAAACAGTGAATTGTTGGATGGAAAAGAAGCAGATAAAAGAGAACAGAGTCGATAGGAGAAGGAACTGACATGTAGGGAAGAGAGAATGTTTTTTCTGATGGAAAATACAAACAGTGAATTGTTGGATTGAACAGATACAGAGGGAACTGGCATGTAGGGGAAGATAAAATTCATATTTATGAACGCCTGATTAAGTAAATGGTATGAAAAGTAAGTTTTAGATAAAAATAAGGCATTGAGTATGATTAACAGGGATTAACATGATATAAAGATAAGGAATGTTTCATTAAGCAGAACGGGAAAAATTCTATATTTTAGAGATAAAATAATTATTGAAATGATGTTTATTTTGACAACCATTGTCTTTTGAACCTAAAGGGTCCAGCTATGCTGGGAGTATAGCAACAGCGCTTGCTTGTTCAACCCAGCTTCCGGATGTTAATATGTACGTGATTTGTAATCAGTGTTGTTGATGATAACACAATTAGATAGATGTAAAGACAGCTATGTCTGAAGATTTGGGAAATCAATAATGTACAAAGTCAGATATTTTGTTGAAATTAAGTCATTGAAAGACAAGGACATTGTCTGTTTTATAAAGGAAATTATGGGTTGGAAATAATTTCCCTAGACACGTATGACTAAAAGTTAATCAGAAACTTTGTGAAACCCGCTTAGAATATTTTGATTTTCCATGTCGCTTATGAAAATTAATGTTCTGCCAATAATAATGATGTGGATGTGCTTTATTGTATTAATGTTATGAAAACAAGGTTATTTAAGAGTAGATTGCCATATTTTTATAACAAGAGTTGAAGGTGCAAACGGCTAGGATAGCTGTCTGTGTAATTTAGAGACTGAGAACAAGATTTGAGGAATCTTGTGATTTCTGTGGAACAGTAGAGATAAGTGGGACTGAATAATGATAATATTAAGTTGAATCTGCATACTAACCATTTGAATAAGCTATCAAACCAGTGTTAATGAAATTAATGACATGCTAAATTTTCTTTATACTGTATGAAGAGTAACTGAATAGTCTTGATACAAAAGAGAGCAAATGCTGTAAGCAGCTCTGCTCTGAAGCTCTCAGTTTAAAGAGAATTGCAGATTATGTTTTTGTAAAAGTTTGATTCTGATTGGAAAGATCAACTTTGACTGGCTCCAAACAAAGAAAGTGCCAAACTAACACAAATTTAAAGAAAAGTCTGTGTTAATATAGAAAGTAGATCAGTGTTAATATGATGAAGATTGTGATTCGGCTATTGTAATTGAATTTGCAGCTGGGACAGTGGGGGAAAATGCAGAGAGAACTTATCAGTGGCTCTGTTTGCATTTCCTGAATAAGAACACTCTGCTTCAGGGGTGTAAAGTAGGGTGGAGATGTTAGAAAGATCACAGTGATTGTAGGTAGAATAACAAAGAGTGTTTTACTGCGGTCAGCGGGGTCATTCAGTGACTGTAAAATGCCCACTGTATGACTGTAAAAGTAAATGAGGGAGAAAAGAAATTTGATAGATAAACTTTTGAAAGTTGTCAAGAAGATTGAAAGATACTAAGTGTAAGGAATTCCTTTTGAAAGGAAAAGAACTATAAAAAGTACCGGTTGACGTAAAATTACAGATGAGCTAAATGAGTTGCAAAATATTTTAAAAGTACCGGTCACTAAAAGATAAGATTGTGAATTGGCCAAAACAGGTTTGCTTAAATGGATTTGGTATGTGCTGTGACTGAAACTGCCACAGTTTCAGTGCAACAGAGACTCATTCTGAGTGGAAATTTGTAATGTCTAAATTACAATACATGTAATTTATGGAAAAGATGCCTTAAGATGGTAGATAAAGTCTGAAGTTAAAAGTTTATGAGAATGCAGTGTATCAGTCCTGAATGCCTCAAGAGTCTCTCTCTCATTCAGTGTCAGCTGAAAGCTGTTGTCTGAGCCTGTGTAAAGCACAGTGTTTCAGTTGAAAATCATAGACACAGAGATGTTAAAGGAAATCATTGCCATTCAAAAGGGCAATTTGTACTTAAAACGTTTTAAAAGTAAAACTGAAAGACTTTAAAGAAGTCTTTAAAATAATACTGTTTTGAACTTGTTTATTTTGGGACCAGTGACTGTCTCATTTTAGCCTCCACCATAAAACAGGGCTGATGGCTCCGGCTACAGAAGTAACAGTACACTGAATGTACGATTGTGATCTAAATTCACTGAGTATAATCTAAGCAGCTAGGTTGCTGCCTTTAAAATGATTAATGAATTTAAGTGATTAAATACTGCTGTTATTAATCCGTCTCCCTATGTTTAACACTAGTAGGCAGTCCGAATGGCTCTGATGACTCTTGAATGCGCCTTTTCCTAAGCTCCAGAAAACAACAGATTATGTTGAAGAAAACGGTCACAGATTCTGTAATGGGGAAAAGCGGTTACCAGTGTGTACGAGTGATTACTTCAAAGACGGGTAAGATCTTAAGGCCAAAAGGACAACCTAAGACAGAAGGATCACGCAAAAACACTGGGCATTTCCTGATGGAGGTGTTTTTATGTGAGATGGATATGAGAGTGGCGCTGATTGACTGAGTGGCGATCAGCTTCAGCAGATCATTGAGAGGCGAGATGAGCTGTAAGAAGTTCAGTCTGCCCCAGAAAATGTGAGCCCCTATACCACTCACAAGAAACCGCGTTGATTGTATGGCTTGTCCTCCATTGTGACGTGTCTGCATCTATGCCAGGGAGACAACACCCTGAAGAAAAGAAAATTATTGCTTAAGAGCTAATGGAAATAGGCTTTCAAGAGCCAACTGAGACCGTGAGGTGATTGTCATTATTTGTTGTGGAGACCGTAACAAGACGTATTAATTTATATAAGGAACATGATGTTGGTTGCCTTATGGGCAAAGAAAATGTTTGAACTTCTGAAGGTCGTTAGACATGGTGGTGGCTAAAGATGAGAACAGCTTGTGATGAGTCAAGAGAAATTTCTGGAAAAAAAAAAACGAAGGTTAGGTGAATTGAGTATTTAAACTAAAGATAACCTTAGAAAAGATCATAGCATAATGTATTTTAGATTATTGTAATGGTTCTAATTTGAGTCAAATATTTGTATTTTGACATTTGTGAACTATTAAGGATTGACTATGACTATGATTATTTTAGTTACAGTCCTAGGAGGCTGTTGAAAAGATGATTTGCTTATAGTGAGAGAGAAAGAGACTGTTTGAGTGGACTGCTGAGAGACTGCTTGATACTCTGTCTGTCTTTCTGTTATCAGTCAGATAATGAACCAAAAACAATCCAGCTGACTTTTCTAAAATCAAATGAATAATGAACAGACATGCCTTGAAACTGGTAAAGAGGCCATAAATAAAAACATTAGAGTGTGACACCTGTAACGCCAAGGTCATGGGTTCAATTTCCGAGGGAAAGCAAGAACTGATAAGAATGTAAATGTGTACCTTGAAATGGAAGTCACTATGGACGTCTGATAAAAGTAAGAGAATTTTATTACGTTAAATTTATGCACGAGATGAGTGTCGTGCATAAAGAGGAGGATGAATATGCTCGTGGCGGGAACAAGAGAACGCACAGTAAAACAAGTGGTCAGATGAGCCTTTGAACTTTTTAGTATGGATAATTTGTATTCAGGCCACAAACAAAGACATTTCGGCCTCACAGGGGGGGGGCTAAACCCACTGTCTTCACAGCAGGCTGAGAGGTTATCTAGCTTTAACCTCATCGGTATGTGAGGACAGTAAAAATCCAGGAGGAACCCACTGGTGGTCAGATAAGAGCCTTTCAACTCTTCAGGGGGTCAGAAGGACAATTTGGATTCAGGAAAGTCCAGGAGGGGTAGAAGAACTTTATTTGTCTTAACCAGCCAGATCTGGTTTACCAAGGGGTTCACATTTGCTGAAAGCCATCGCACAGGTGGGAAGATAAATGTTGGGAGGACATTGGGTTTAATTGTGTGCATTGTTTGTATTTTAAGTGTGCTAATAACAAGAATTGTTTCGACAGGAAACGCCAGGGCAGATGTGGCAGCACAGCAGACAAAAGAAAACTATGTGACAATAACCTCAACATTTGTTTTTCTTTACAGAAGATGCAGACTTTTCACACACACACACACACACACACACACACACACACACACACACACACACACACACACACACACACACACACACACACACACACACACAAATGGTCAGATAAGAGCCTTTCAACTCTTCAGGGGGGGGCCTGAACTCTTCAGGGGGGCACCTTGCGCAGCGCATAACTTAACATTTTTCATTTTGCAGGATGTCAGAACCAAACAGAACTGATTATGTATTGTTTTGTTAACATGAGCAACATGGGTTGAATGTTTTTTAGGGGAACAAGGACCCCGAGTGCTATTCAATGAGCAAGAAATTATCCGGTGATATGTTTCAGGTTGAAAATTTCACAGGTCACACCAAAGGGACGGCAAGACAAGCGGTCACTAACAAAATCACTTAAGGTCTGCTTTCGCAGGTGACAGCAGACAGTAAATGACTCATTCAAGTGGGGGTGCGATCGTGATCTAAGGGAAAATCTTGTAAGGATTTGAACATGATTGAAGAGTGTTAGACCTGGGTCGAAGCATCTGACCTTAACCACACCAACCAACGTCAGCAACCCAAAACACCAACGCAAAGAATAAAGTGGGGGATCAATGATATGTGCTAGAAACTATCTACCCCGCCAACGTTGGAAAAATCCTCTCTACGGCATGCAAAGTGTCATATTGGTGAAGATGGAACGTCCATGAGGCAACAAGATGATCAACATATCTGGAGAAAATGTTGACCAATTAATGGTTGAAGAAAAGTTTTGTGATTTTTATTTGATTGAATCAAATTAGGGCTTAGTATTGATATAAATCTAATCATTTGACTTGAGCAAAGAAAAATGTGTTTTCAGGTAGGAGATTTATTAATTAATGTGAAGTATGGTGAAAAGAAAAAAAACGGTATGTAATGGAAAAGTCGGGTTAGATTTTATTAAATAGATTTTAATTAAATACAGCTTTAGAAGTAAAACCATTTCCTGACAAAATATTGTGATTAATTGAAAAAGCTACATATACAAATACATAGTGTTATGATTGTATGTGTTATTCTGATAATTTTGTTATTAATGGGTACAGTCTATCCTAGGGATGAACAAAATATGCAGATGGTACGAGTGACGGAAGTTGCAATTATAGTCATTTACGTTTTTCTTACTATATGCTTTGAGCTATGTCTGGGATGACTGAGGGTCTGGTTCTCAACCAGGAAAATGCGATAACAATGTTTGTTCATTTTTAGCCCGGTTTCAGACAAAATGCTTATTTATTTGATACAAGCTTTTTACTTTTTCAAAGTTCAAGTAGAGTGATCAGGTATACGAGAATAAGACATGAAGGGCATAACTGTGATGTAAGAAACTTGAATTAATTCTAGTCTTATGTAAAGACTTGAATTGATTCTATTCTGAAGATTTAATAGCGTAATGGGTTTAATTAAAATTAGAAAACAAGGCTGAATTTTTATATATAGTTTATCAGAGAATGATAAAGAGGAGGAATTGTTGTGGGAAAAATTAATCTTTTCTTTGTTTTTATTTTCAATGATTTAACAAATGAATGCCATACATTCATTTGTCTGTATTTTGAGTTTATTTTATGATGTTAATACAGCTGCAGGGTGTGTGTGTGACTCAGAGGTGAGAAGATTAGGGGGTAAGGGGAGCCACAGGGGTTCCTCTGTGTCTTTTGTTTAGTGGGGGCTGTAAGAGATAGCTTTTGAAAGAGATAACACTATAAAAATGCGGGCCCACCTCTGCTCTGGGTCTCACTCCGTCTGCAGCTGGTCTGCGGGTGGACTGGGACCATTTCTTGCAAGAAATAAATATCTTTTAAGAACAATTTGATCCTGATGTCTCTTATGCCTGATGCTGTTTTGTTAGTTACTTGTTTTTGCCTCAACAGTACTTTATTGTACACTTTATTACTCTTTTTTTGTTGTTGGTTAAATTAATGTATAAATTAAATAATAAAAAAGGTCAGAAAACAAAACAAAAAATAGAAATAATTTAATCTAATAATTTTAATCAAAATTAAATGAATGAACAAAAAATAAATAAAAGAAATCCTTTTAATCTGTTAAAAATTACATCTTTGTTTCACTCTATCTCCTCTAAAAGGACATTAATTTCATCTTTTTGAAAGGAATCTTTTTTTTTTTTTTTTTTTTTTAGCTATTTTGTCAGTGCCTCCGCCTGTAGGTGCTTTATATAGACTTGTCTTGATTGCTAATCCACAACAGATGACAATTATTAGGTTAAACGTTCCATATAAGGTTATGTTTCAGCACTTCACGAATGGACAGCGACTCTTAAGTAGCACGTAGAGCGCATTCTCGCGCGTTCATGTTAAGTGCATTTTTGGGAAACGCTCGTGGAATTGCTGCGAGCGTTCGTAACCTTGCACGTAGAAAGCGCTCTTAAGAGCTAAGATACATCGTTATCGGGAAACCCGGCCCAGAATAGTTTTGTATATATGCAGTGGAAAAATAAAAGAGAAATTATTTCCTTGTCACCTTTACAGAAGTCGCAAGAGTCATCAACATTTAGTTTAAAACACTCCAGCACATATTTTACTGGATATAGTCTTGCTATTGTAAAATTGATCTACTGTTCAATCCAGTTTAAGTTTCTAACACAGAATACCTGAAAAATGAGCTGGAGGATAAACTATGTATTTCTATATATTTGTAATGAAGTTGTACGGCATAAACATTAGTATTGTAACTTATAGTGTAAAATAAAATTATTGTTATAATTATTATCAAATATATTTTTTTTTTTACTTGAAGTACAATTTTAATTTACATCAGTAATATATTTATGTCCTAATTTTTTTATCATTAGAGTTAAAACTATTATTATTAAATATTTTTTAAATAATATATATATTTTTTTAAATAATTTTAGACATGTGTCTACAATAAAACCTGATTCTGCTACTGAAATAATATCTTCCAGACAGGGTTTACAACTTTTTGCAAATAGAGAAGTTAACAATTTATAGTCAGAATTTTGTAGAAAGATTGGATGCCAATTTTCAATTTAAAGATTATTTTTGGCTTAACTCAACTGCCCATGTTATTAGCCATCACTATTATATATATATATATATATGTATATATATATATATATATATATATATATATATATATATATATATATATATATATATATATATATATATATATAAAAATAAAAAAATAATCGAAATAATAATAATAATAATAATAAAAAATTGAGAATCTGGAAGTTTTTAGAGAGAGGCTCTAATATTATTTATGTTATCTTACAGTAGTAAAAAAATTACTCTAGCAACTATATGGTATTATGTTGCTGATACTATAGCCTGGCTCTTATTTTGAAATATTTCAGTGGTGTCGCCATATTTACATCTTGCTACACATGTCAGCCAAGCGACATTTATACTTTTACTCATTGAGTTTTCTCTTCTTCTTCTCACCACATTTGTTCGATTAATTAATTGGTATAAATCGTTTATTTTAGCGTCATGGGTCAGTGATGCGTTTGCCGTTTTTTAGCTGTTTAGTGTGTTCCTAAGTGAGTGAGACATGAACAGAAGCAGCAGCAGCAGTTTCAGACTCTTTAGATTTGCCCTTATGAAATGTTTGTCTCGACGCCTTTACAGAGACACATATCACCGATATTATTGCTCTGAATCTTCTACTACCAGTCAAAGCAGAGTAGTGCAGCTAAAGAGTAAACTGGCAAGTGGTCCCAGTTTTCAAGACTTCATCAAGAGTTCTGACAAGAGCCATTATGACTGCAATGAGGAATATGAGGAGTACTACATTACTGAAGACACAACAGCACATTCACAGAAAGGTATGGATTTAATATATATATATATATATATATATATATATACATACAAACATACATACATATACATATACATATACATATATACGTACATACATAACTTAATATTGTCCTATTAATAGTGTTAATATAATTAACTGAAACTGCTAATATAATCAACTATATATATATATATATATATATATATATATATATATATATATAGTTTATTCAATGCCATGCGAACAAGAGGTATTGCATATTCACATTATTACATTAACATTAGCTGCCAGGAAATGAAAGAGAGAGAAAAAAAATAGAAATAAAAAATAGAAAAATTACATAAAATCCAGTACTTTCAAAGCATTACATGTTTTCAGCGCTTTTGTTTTTTGTTTGTTCCAAAAGATTTACATATACTTTAAAGCCATTTTAAAATATGAAAAACTTGGTTTGCATTGAGTCCACTTCTTTTTATATATGGTATTTTCCTAATAAAATAAATAACTGTATAATATGTTGTTCTTTACATACCAAATTGTCATTCTGGGTATAAAAAAGCACATCAAATACACACATTTCTATCATACACTTCAGTTTTTTACTAATAAAGGTTTCTAAATCTTTCCAAAATAATCTTGAGTAGATACAGTAAAAAAACAGATGCAAAATAGTTTTTTTTTTTTTTTTGTGCACTGTGCACAACATTCACAGGGAAATGAAATATTAAGCTTAAATCTTTCCAAAACATGCTTAGCAGGATAAATTCTGTGAAGTATTTTGTAAAACACTTGTTATTAACACAAAACTTATTTGGCAATTTCCATGCTTTGAACCAAGAGATAACAAATAAAGAAGACCAAAAGAATCTTGCTGCAGGAAAATACACAGAACAAAGAGCATTTCTTAAATCCTTATTGCTACATTTTTGTTTTTTTAAGAGTAACATCACACTCTTTGGAATTGCGTAAAGAACAATAGCAAACTCTCTTGGTTATTAATAGGCTATTTAGAAATGGTGAGTTCTTCACTCATTGTCACTGTAATTAATGAAATTATTATTGTTTAATTAGCTCACATGTAAAGAGTTAGATAATTTGTTTATGCTTTGTTAACTTATGACACGGAAAATGTCATTAATTAAGTGCTTTAAACCAACCTTCATTAGACATTAATTGCGTTAGTATTATGTGTTCCTTAAAAAACAAAACAAAAAACACCGGAATATAGGCTATATATATATACACACTCACTCAAGGCTGTTGAGTGTTTGATTTTGATTGGTTGACGAACGTTCTAAGGTGTGCAATTATTTTCAGGGACGGCTAAAGTAGTTCCAGGCAGGTCTTGACTATTCCATATCACTTCGCCAAATAATTTAAGTTATTTCAAAGGTCTTTACAGCCTACAGAACCAAAACCCACAAGGCCACTGACCGAGCAAATACATATAGTAAACAATAGGATAAAAACTACAAATTATTTCTACGGTTTTCTTTTGCCACAAAATTACATTTTATTATGTATTATGCATTTATTAGTTATTATGGAAAAGCACATATTTCTCACGCTCTCTCTTCCACTGAAACGCACACACATACAATATGGACACACACTGGCACAAACGTGTTGTCAGCGCTGCTCTGACGATTTTATCAGTAAAATAGTTTAGTAACTTGAAAGCTACATGACATTTCTCAGTAGCGAGGTGCAGATAAACATAGTTTCGCTAATAGTAGACACGGGTGCCGCAATAATAATTGTTAATTACAGTGACAATGAAGAACTCACTATTTGTATATAGTCTATTAATATATTAACAATGTAGAGAAACTAATAGTTTGTTAATTTGATGTACTTTATCACTGTAATACTTTATTAAAGGCCATTACAGATTCAGAAGAAATATCAGTTTCATTAATCAGTAGCTATTATGTGTAATTTTGTCACATTACACTAATTTAGAAGTCTAAATTCTTTCTTAGAGAATATTTATGCTACACATGTGAAATGCCTTACAGTGTATTTTGAGACATATGGCTGTCAGATGAATGTCAGCGACACTGAAACTGCTTGGTCCATTCTTCAGAAAGCAGGATATTCTCGGACACATGAACTTTCAGAGGTACTGCAAACTTTCCCTAATAAAAATTCACTATGGAAACACATCTGTTGAAAATTACTATGGTCAATTTTTGTAAGGAGTGTGATACAGTCTCAGAATTGCAGAATATGGTTAATTGCATCGAGGCTTTAATGTTGTTCATCTGATATTCTTGTACAGGCAGATGTGGTACTACTTGTCACTTGCTCCATAAGGTAAGAAAGACTGCTTTTTAAAGCAAAGAATGAGTATAATTAGTGCAATTTGCTCTCAGATTTGGGGTTTAATGGGTTTCTTTTTTGACAGAGAAAAGGCAGAGCAAACCATTTGGAATCGACTAAAACATCTCACTGCTTTAAAGAAGAGGTGTCAGAAACACAAGACTTCACTAAAAATAGGTGTCCTAGGTAACTATTATAATGGTTCCACTTTATTTTCTTCTACTATAGAGAAAAAAGCTGTGTGAAGTGTGAATGTGCATGCACAGGACTCAACAGAAAGAAGCAGTCCAGAATTTTTACCATAGCAATATGTTAGAAATTAAAATGTAAATAAAAATTATACTTTTTAGCAATGTATTTTGTATCAGATGCAAATAAATGTTCAGCAAAGATATACAGTATTTACTAGCGTTCTAAATCTAATGTTTTGTCACGATACTATATAACATCGATTCTCCTAGCCAGCAATATGATATTTGCAGATACCTCAAAACATGCCACGATATGATTACAATTCAGCGATGGCCCGTCAATGTCTAATCTGTGTTTCTTAGGCTAATCACGGTTTCATAATGAACTGAAAATATTTTAAAACTTCTCATAATAACAGCAGAGTTTTTCCTGGCTCAAAAATGGTCTTTGGTTGTGGCTGTAGATTAGAACATGGTCATCCACACACACAGTACACAATTTATTTATATATATAGCCTATATGTGAGAGTGACCCGTTCTGGCAAAAGGAGTCGGAATGTGCACAGGCTAATTACGAGCTTCAGGCAAAACAAGTGATAAATATAATTTGTATAATATATAAAGTTTTCACAAAAATGTAGGGCTGGCCGATATATCGCATGACATTGTTATGCGCATCTCGTCAGTAAAGCCGGTTCCTTGATTAGTAGTAAATCGCCATCAGCTGCTTTCAGATGGAGCGGCATTTACTACACAGAGCTGTAGTTCACTGACAAGCTGAGCCATTTCGCATTAATTATCGCAGGCGATACGTCCGTGATAATTAATGCGATATGGCTCAGCTTGTCAGTAAACTACGGCTCTGTGTAGTAAATGCCGCTCCATCTGAATGCAGCTGATGGCGATTTACTACTAATCAAGGAACCGGCTTTACTGACGAGATGCGCATAACAATGTCATGCAATATATCGCCCAGCTCTACAAAAATGTGTTCATTAAAGGAACACTCCACCGTTTTTTGAAATAGGGCTTATTCACTGTCTTTCCTACATTTAGATAGGTGGGCAAAGGCATTTTTGTCTCAGTGCATGCATTGTTTTAGTTCGCCACCACTAGCTTAGCTTAGCATAATGCATGGAATCCTTTGTTGCCAGCTAGCATGTCATGAGTAAAAGTGATTTTACTCATGACATGCTAGGTACTTATTTTAAAAAACGAATTACTTCTTGTGGCCTGCGTATTCACAACGAGTTCAAATAGCAATGCAGATTAAGACTAGGCGATTTCCTAGGCAGATATTGACTTGGGACTATATTGGGGTGTAGCACAGGGGTTTTCAAACTTTTTGTGTGTGTGGACCACTATTTGTAATCAAGAATTTTCGCGGACCACCTCATAATACACATAATAAAATATGTCTACACAGAGTCCTACCTGAATTAATCTGTACCTCTAAATAGGCTTACTAGCTCTAAAACTATCATTGGTCATCACATCAGTACAACAGGCTTGTTAAAAGAAAGTTTACTGCACACAACGGCTGCCACATATTTAATTTATTTATTTACTCAAGCGCCCGTGGGCATAATCAGGTTCATTTTAACAACAGGCTTATTTCCATAGCAATGGAGTATGAAATCTATACAGAACACTGGAATATAGTCAACATTTCAAAACCTTTGGCGATTTTAGGGGATTATTAATCTTCAGAGTTTTAGTTTTACAAGTCCTCAAAAAAAAACCTAGGCTTGAGTTTGTCCACTTAACAGCACATCTGGAAAACATTTCAGAAACGTGAGATCAAGAAACTAACTGGAAATTAAAATAATTATTCATTCAATTTATAAACATTTCGTTACTGCCTATGCCTAACTGTGCGTTCACACCGGACGCGAATAGCGCGTCAAATTCAAAAAGGGATCATATGTCAAATTCGCGCCTACCGCGTCTAGTGATACGCTTGACCACTTTGTATCAATTCGCGCGTCGAGAGCGGAATTGACGCGCGTAAAAACAAAAGTTTGAAGCGAAATTTCGTCCGGTGTGAACGCACCATTAAAGGCTATGCGTGTGATGTGATAATGAGAACATATTTGCCTCTGCCCTTTTCTCTTCAGAGAACCTGTTGCTATCCACCGAACCAATGTTGTGGTTCTAACGGCACTGAACTTGAATGTCAAGGCCGAACACCACAAGGCTATTTTAGTACATTTACATTTATTCATTTAGCTGACGCTTTTATCCAAAGCGACTTACAATTGCTATATATGTCAGAGGTCGCACGCCTCTGGAGCAACTAGGGGTTAAGTGATCTTGCTCAGGGACACATTGGTGTCTCACAGTGGATTCGAACCTGGGTCTCTCACACCAAAGGCATGTGTCTTATCCATTGCGCCACCACCACACAATAACTTGACAATTTAATTAAAATATTATATCAATATAGGCCTACATATTATTCTTTTATTTATTTTATTTATTAATTTCCTGGTAAAATTAAGGTAAAAAAAATATTATTTTATATTTTATTTTGCCTTTCCACGGACCACCTGCAGTACCCTCACGGACCACTAGTGGTCCGCGGACCACAGTTTGGGAATAGCTGGTGTAGCACAGGCGAAGCACTGCTACTTGGGCGCAGAGATATCACACTCACCACCAGTTCGTGTTGACTCTCATCCTCGTCCTCAGGCTGTTGAACGATCGCAACCTCCTCCTCCTGTCGTTCTATTTCCAAAGCACGCAGCTCCTCTTCTGAAAGCTCTGGTTCATAGTGGTATGGTTCTTGCTCTTGACTGTCTGAGAAGTCACCCTCATCTCTCACAAAATCCGCCATGTTCATCGCCATTCACTATGTCTACTGTAGGAAAAAAGGCCGGCTACTATTCACGCTGGTATGTTGACGGAAGTTGGGGGATTTCAGGCGTTGTGTGATATCTCTGCGCCCAAGTAGCAGTGCTTCGCCTGTGCTTCCCCCCAATATAGTCCCAAGTCAATATCTGCCTAGGAAATCGCCTAGTCTTAATCTGCATTGCTATTTGTACTCGTTGTGAATACGCAGGCTACAAGAAGTAATTGTTTTATTTTATTTTTTTAAATTGTATCACTTTTATTCATGACATGCTAGCTGGCAACAAAGGATTCCATTCATTATGCTAAGCTAAGCTATCGGTGGCGCTGCCAAACTAAAACAATGCATGCACTGAGACAAAAATGCGTTTGCCCACCTATCTAAAATAAATGTAGGAAAGACGGTGAATAAGTCCTATTTAAAAAAACGGTGGAGTGTTCCTTTAAGCCCTCATCTAGTGATCCCCATGCTCTTGGGGATATTTTGGGGATATTTAATTTAATTTAATTTTATCAATCAATAAATTCCTCTTGAAACAAACTTTGTTGTATTATTTTAATTTAATACTGTGAAGCTGCTTTGATACAATCTGTATTGTGAAAAGCGCTATACAAATAAACTTGACTTGACTTGACTCTAGATAGCAATTAAACATCTTTATTTGTAAGTTTTAGGAGTACCTTTTCCTTGTCCGTGAAAATTGCCATTTTACTCTGCTTGCTTTTCGATGACGGGCGCTTCCTCTCAGCACAAATTTGGTATCGTTTTAAAGCGCAGGATTCCAGCTTTGTGAATATTCATAGCGCATTCTCGATGGCATGATTCTGAACCAATGAAATGTGATTTTCAAATTCATGCGGATGTAAACAAAACGATCTTACTCGGGCTGACTGATAGATCCGAAGCGTGTGCACACAGACCTCTCAGACAGTGCGCGATCCCGATATACACATATAGCCTACACGGAATTACAGTATTTAAAAAAGTCTGTCTTTGCGAGTATTTGCGCAAACATTATCGGTTATGCCTTAAGTGAACGTTTGGTTAACTGTTTGGGGGAAAACATCCGATATGTAACATTATATTAGATCCGTGCAGTACAGTAGGTCTTAATATATAGGCTGTCTGTTTCATTAATGTTAATCAAACAATTGTGGTATCATGGGAAAAAAAGTTATATATATAAAATAAAAAAATAAAAAAAAAATATATATATATATATATATATATAATACACACACAGTATCTCACAAAAGTGAGTACACCCCTCACATTTCAGCAAACATTTTAGTATATCTTCTCAAGGGACAATACTATAGAAATGAAACTTGGATAGATTTTAGAGTAGTCAATGTGTAGCAGTATATATTTACTGTCCTCTGAAAATAACTCAACATACAGCCATTATTGTCAAAATAGCTGGCAACAAAAGTGAGTACACCCTAAGTGAAAATGTCAAAACTGTGTCCAAAGTGTCAATATTTTGTGTGAGCACCATTGTTATCTAGCACTGCCTTAATCCTCCTGGGCATGGATTTCACCAGAGCTGCACAGGTTGTTGCTGGGACCCTCTTCCACTCCTCCATAATGACATCACAGAGTCTTAGACACATGGCGCCTCTCCACCTTCCGCTTGAGGATGCCCCACAGGTGCTCAATAGGCTTCAGGTCTGGAGACATACTTGGCCACTCCATCACCTTCAACTTCAGCTTCCTCAGCAAGACAGTTGTCATCCTGGCGGTGTGTTTGGGGTCGTTTTCATGCCGTTCGGCCCAGTTTCTGAAGGAAGGGCAACATGTTCTGCTTCAGAATGTCACAGTACATGTTGGAATCCATGTTTCCCTCAATGAAGCGCATCTCCCCAGTACCAGCACTCATGCAGCCCCAGACCATGATGCTACCAACACCATGCTCGACTGTAGGCAAGACACAATTTTCTTGGTACTCCTCACCAGGGCGTCGCCACACATGCTGGACACCATCTGAACCAAACAAGTTTATCTTAGTCTCATCAGACCACAGGACATGGTTCCAGTGATTCATGCTCTTGGACAGGTTGCTTTCAGCAAACTGTTTGCGGGCTTTCTTGTGAGCCAGCTTCAGAAGAGGCTTCTTTCTGGAACGACGGCCATGCAAACCGACTTGTTGCAGTGTGCGGCGTATGGTCTGAGCACTGACAAGCTGACCTTCCGCTTCTGCAACCTCTAAAGCAATGCTGGCAGGACTCATGCGTCTGTTTTTTTAAGCCAGCTTCTGCACCTGACGCACAGCACGAGGACTCAACTTCTTTGATTGACCCTTGCGAGGTCTGTTACGAGTGCAACCCATCTTGGAAAACCTCTGTATGACCCTGGCCTGTACTGTAACTCAGTTTCAGGGTGTTACCAATCTTCTTATAGCCTAGGCCATCTTTGTGGAGAGCAACAATTCTAATTCTCAAATCCTTAGAGAGTTCTTTGCCATGAGGTGCCATGTTGAACATCCAGTGGTCAGTATGAGAGAATTGTACTCGAAGCACAAATTTTAACTGCTCTAATACAAGATACACACATTTGTATGGTCCTGTCAAGCAGACAAAAACATGAAAATGATGAATAGGACATGTGGCTTTGCATGGTTAAACGACGTACAGCTATTTTCACTTAGGGTGTACTCACTTTTGTTGCCTGCTATTTTGACAATAATGGCTGCATGTTCAGTTATTTTCAGAGGACAGTAAATATATACTGCTATACAAGCAGTACATTGACTACTCTAAAATCTATCCAAGTTTCATTTCTATAGTATTGTCCCTTGAGAAGATATACTAAAATGTTTGCTGAAATGTGAGGGGTGTACTCACTTTTGTGAGATACTGTATATATATATATACTGTTTATATATATACAGTGTATATATATATACAGTACCAGTCAAAAGTTTGGAAACATTACTATTTTTAATGTTTTTGAAAGAAGTCTCTTATGCTCATCAAGCCTGCAGTTAAAAAAAATTATAAAAAAATAAAATAAAAATATTATGAAATATTATTACAATTTAAAATAATGGTTCTCTTTTTTAATATAT
This sequence comes from Leuciscus leuciscus, assembly GCF_965113295.1. Classification (NCBI taxonomy): domain Eukaryota; kingdom Metazoa; phylum Chordata; class Actinopteri; order Cypriniformes; family Leuciscidae; genus Leuciscus; species Leuciscus leuciscus. The sequence continues at coordinate 22,651,508 of NC_138747.1, read as the reverse complement.
TTTAAAATGTAATTTATTTTTGTGATGCAAAGCTGAATTTTCATCAGCAAGTACTCCAGTCTTTGGTGTCTTATGATCCTTCAGAAATCATTCTAATATGATGATTTGATACTTGATTTTATTTTATTTTATTTTATTTTCACAACAAAAACATAAAAAAAAAAAAAACAAACAAAAACAAAAACAAGAAAAAAACAGTGTTATACATTTCACAAAAAGAATGTGATGGACAATTGCCAAAAAACCCTCAAGGGGCTTAATTAGTGGCAATCTCCATAGAAACAATTATATTTAACAAATTAAAAACATATTGTAATACAATTTAAAATTGGATTTAAAGCACAAACCCATATGGAAAATTCAAACAACTTAGTAACAATAATTTTACTCTCTGTTTAAACTGTTCTTTAGAAACCTCAACAAATGATGGGGGGAGACTATTCCATACCTTTGACCCTCTGTATAATATACTAAACTGTGTTTGAGTCGTACGAGAGTAGGGAGGCCTAATAAGACGACTACTACGAGTCGGATACTGATGAAATTCATTATTAAAAATAAAAATATTACAAAAATGCTGGGGAAATAACTTTTTTATAGAGCTATAAACGAATAAAGCAATTTGAAGCTGATTCACTTGGTAAACACTAAGAATACTTGCCTGAGCAAACAGTGATTGGGAGGAGTGTCTACGATTTACACAAAATATTATTCTTAAAGCTCGCTTCTGAAGTCGAAAAATAGATTCTAGTTTAGTTGGATGGGTACTAGCCCAAGCAACATTACAGTAATTGATATATGGATACAACATTGAATAATACAACATAATTGCAACTTTTTTGTTAATCAAGTGCCGGATTTTTCCTAATATACCGACCACTTTGGCTATTTTTGTACTTATGGCACTAATTTGAGGTTTTCAAGATAAAGAGTCATCTAGTATAACGCCGAGGAAACGAGCAGATCTAACATTGTTAATGGAGATATTATCAATTTGAATTTTCATTGAAAATTGAAATGTGTCAGACTTAATACCAAACAATATATAACTTGTTTTTTTTATGTTAAGTGACAATTTGTTGGACTTGAACCAAGTAGATAACTTGTCAAGTTCTTCATTAACTACTTTTATTAAAATTTCTGGATTTTTATGAGAATAAAATACACTTGTATCATCTGCAAATAAAATTTTAGAAAGTTTATCTGAGACATTAGGGAGGTCATTAACATATAATAAAAATAACAAAGGACCCAAGATGGAGCCCTGTGGTAAGCCGCACTGAAGGGGAAGGAAAGGGGATTCTGTCCCATAATAGTTAACAGATTGATATCGGTCTGAAAGATAACTGGTGAACCAGAGTAGTGACTTGTTTCGTATACCATAATGTGAACGTTTTTTTAACAGGATGGAATGGTCAACGGTATCAAATGCTTTTGAAAGATCCAGAAAAATACCTATAGTGTTTTCATTTCTATCTTTTGCTTTATATATCTCAGTCAAAAAATGGACGAGTGCCATGTAAGTGGAATGTTGTTTCCTAAAACCATACTGGTGTGCATATAAAATATTATTTTTGTCCAGATGTTTAATTAATCTTGTGTAAACAAGTTTTTCAAGAACTTTGGACAGGGCTGGTAACACAGAAATTGGTCTATAATTGTTAAAAATAGCATGGTCATCTTCTTTATAAATTTTTTTATAGAAGTGTAATTTTTGCTATTTTCAACTCTACAGGTACAATTCCTTGGTCTAGGGAAAGATTATAAATATAAAGTAATGGTTTAATGATATCAGGATAAATTGCTTTTAATATTTTACTGTCAATCATATCATGTCCGGGTGAACAGTCTTTTAAATTGATAATTATATCTCTGATCTCATCCTCGGTAACAAAAGTAAAGTTAAAATCCTCAGACACTGGAAAATTCATGTATTCTAGTGGTCCAAAATGACTAGGTGGAATTTTAGAAGCTAACGTTGGACCTACATCAGATAAAAAGGCATTAAATCTTTTGGCAATTTGGCAATAGAATCGTCAATCTTAAATTCATTTGGTAACTGCTTTTTAGAATGTGTTTTATTAAGAATACAATTAATGGTTCTCCACAAAGAAGATGCATTATTTTTATTTTCGACTAATTTCCTATTATAATAATGGGTTTTTGCTCCTCTTATGACATGATTTAATTTGTTTCTGTATTTTTTGAATTGCAACAGATGAAATGGAGTAGGACAAAGAATGTATTTTTTATATAATTTATTTTTGATTTTCAGGGACTTTATAATAACTGGAGTTATCCACGGTTTGGACAATTTGCGCTTCAAAGGCACTGATTGGAGTGGAAAACATGAGTTGTAAACCTGAGTAAAATTTTTTATAAACAATGAAAAGGCCTTCTGAGTATCTACTTTTTGATAGATTTCACTCCATGATATTTGCCTTACAGCATGTCTGAAATTTATCAAATTTCTATCACAAAAAGTTCGTCTATATTTAACGTTTTGTAAAGGGGGGCAATTTTCAGTCTCATCAACAGTGATCAAAAATATTAGATTAGATTAGATTAGATTCAACTTTATTGTCATTACACAAGTACAGGTACAAGGCAACGAAATGCAGTTTAGGTCTAACCAGAAGTGCAATAGCAGCAAGTGCAGGATATACAGTGGTTCCATAAGTGCAGAACATGGATATGTACTGAATAAATATAGAGTTGAATACTATTATAAACAAAAATTTACAGATAGATTGTCCTATGAATATAATATACAGATAACTATTACTGTGAACAGAGTTTACAGCTAGATATGTACTGAATATAATAATATACAGATGGCTATTACTATAAACAGAATGTTTACAGATAGATATGTACTGAATATAATATACAGATGGCTGTTACTATAAACAGAATTTTACAGATAGATATGTACTATGAATATATATACAGATGGCTGTTACTATAAACAGAATGTGAGCATAATATACAGATGGCTATTACTATAAACAGAATTTAACAAATAGATATATGTATAAGTTAGGCTAAAATGAGCAGTATAACAATGGATTTAAAGTAGTGCAAATAAAGTTTGGACAGAAGCTATCCGAGTGAAAGTGCAGTGGAAAGTAATTGCATATTACAGTTAAGGTACGATATTGCAATGTATATATAAACAGTCGGTACTGTAAATAAACAGTCGGCAGTGCAAATTGAGCATATTCCAGTCAAGGTAGTAGTGCAAGATGCATATGT